>NC_134483.1:176274664-176457164 GCF_040206685.1 Ascaphus truei
GCGGGCGATGTTCCCCCGTCCCGGTTGCCCTACGGTCCCCGCTTTCCCCCAGTGCCAGTGGCTGCTCCCGATGCCAGCAGGGGTGTTCCCCTCGGTCCCCGTGGCTGTCTCCGCTTCCCCACCCCCCCACAAATTTAAAAAAATAAATAAATAACAAAAAAAAATATCTTCCTGGCTGATTGGCCGTGACGCGGTCGTGACGCGGAATGGAGCCCTTCTCTGCAGGGGTAAGTAATGGCTGCTCCTCGCGTGCGCGGTCCCTGTCTCCTGCTCGCGCTTCCCTTCTCATCCCCTCAGTCTCCGCTCCTGTCCCCGTGGCTGCTCGCGTGGGGCAGGAGATGACGGCAGGGGATTTCCCCCCCACCCACTCCCCCGTCCCGCTTGCCCTCCGGTTCCGCTCCTGTCCCCGTGGCTGCACGCCCGGGCAGGTGATGACAGCGGGGAATGTTTCCCCCCCCCCCCCCAAACCTGCTTCCCCTTTGGTCTCTGCTCCTGTCCCCGTGGCTGCTCGCGCGGGGCAGGGGATTTCCCCCCCCTGTCCCGCTTGCCCTCCGGTTCCACAGAGTGTGTGTGTATGAGAGTGTGTGTGTGTATGTATGAGAGAGAGTGGTGTGTGTGTGTGTGTGTGTGTGTGTGTGTGTGTGTGTGTGTGTGTGTGTGTGTGTGTGTGTGTGTGTGTGTGTGTGTGTGTGTGTGTGTGTGTGTGTGTGTGTGTGTGTGTGTGTGTAAGAGAGAGAGAGAGAACGTGTAGGACACCAAAGGTACCCCCCACCCCATCATCCCCCCACCCCACCCAGTCAGTCATCCCCCCACCCAGTCAGTCATCCCCCCACCCCACCCAGTCTGGCATGGTCTTGTCCCGCATTCAGTTGTACTGTTGAATACTTTACTCCTCACCATAATTTTCTTGAGATTATGAGGTTGTCTGTATGATAATAATGGTGTTTCAGGGAAGAAATGTTGCAGTCTTGTATCTTCCTGGAGAATGGGATGTAGTTCCCTGGCGATCTTGCGTAGGGCTTGTAGGTGTGGGTTATATGTGACCACCAAAGGTACCCTGTCGCTTGTCTCTTTCTGTCTCTATTCAAGGAGATCACTTCTTGGTATTCTGGCGGCTTTGTTGTTTTGCAATTGTTCTACAATTCTGTGGTTATATCCACGGTTTATGAAATCCGATCTCAAGGATCTAATCCGCTGGCCTCTATTTGCTGTGTCGGAGCATATCCGGTTGTATCTTTTGGCTTGACTGTAGATGGTTACATGCTTAGTGTGTGTCGGGTGGAAGCTGTTGTCCCTCAAATAGTTGGCTCTGTCTGTAGGTTTGCAGTATACAGAAGTCTGCAGTTGGTTGTTCTTTATTGTAATGGTGGTGTCTAGGAAGTATACTTCGTCTGGGGAATGGGTGAGTTTGAGGTTGATGCTCGGATGGAACGTTTTGAAGTTCTTATGGAACTGTAGTAGGTCCTGTTCACCAGAGGTCCAAATCAGGAGGATGTCATCGATGTAGCGAAGGTATGTAAGATGTTTCACATGATAGGTGGAAAGAAAGTCACTTTCCAGTTTTGCGCAGAACAGATTGGCATACTGTTGCGCCATCCGAGTGCCGATAGTGGTCCCGGTTGTCTGGAGGTATGTGTCATTTCCAAATGTGAAATAGTTTTATATATATATATATATATATATATATATATATATATATATGTATTTGAAAACATGTTATATATATATATAAGCACAATAGTATATGGTTGTCTGGAGGTTTGCAAATGTGTATAGAAGCAACTAGAAGAATTCCCAAACGGGAGCACACTCAAGAAATAACAATTTTATTGGTCACATAAAAACAGGGGAGAAAGCATAAAATGAAGGGGGACTCCAAACTAACTCCTCAGGGGACAAAGCAGGACCTAGTAATGGAATCTAATGAAGTGTCATAAACTAGTGTTTGGTACTCTATAGCGTAAATACAGAACAAGAGAGCAAGTCTGTGTTACAAGATGGATAGCCCTGTTAATGAAGGGTAGGCAGCACATATAATACTGTAAATTGGCCAACAGTACAAAGCATATACAGATGAACATAATGTCCTACACACAAAAGAGACACAGTGATGAAAATACCAAGAGTATAAAGTCAATGATAGAATATTGATGATATATTAGTATATGGTCAACATCCCAAAAATGATCACTGATATAATAGGAAGAATTATAGTTGATATAAGGCTGTATAACAATAACCACCCATTTAAAAGTCCATATATAAAACATATTCCATGATACAGGTGCGCCAACAAGTATTCTAAAATTTGCCTTAAACTTGCCACGGAAAATCTGGGGCTATCACCAACAAGATCCAGGTACATTCTGGGTACATGCTGTCCACATTTCAGTGACATTTCTGCTGAGACTAATGGCCCATCTGATTAACACAGCAGGGGTCCCTGGCAGTCCCATTCAGTTTGAATGGGACTGCCAGGGACCTCCGCTGTTTATCCGATGGGCCATTAGTTTGTCTGCAGAAATGTCACTGAAATGTTGCAGAATATACCCAGCATGTACCCAGCATGTACCCAGCATGTACCCAGCATATACCTGGGTCTTGTTGGTGATTGCCCCAGATTTGTTTTAGAATACTCGTCGGCACTGCAGTACATCACCATTTCAAAGAGGTGATAAGTGTAGTACACTGTCCCAAGTACAAGAAGAGAAGAGAGGCGTTCCTCAACCAAGCTCCCACTCCAAATCCAGGTTTCCCCTTCAGTAAGCAGCTCCCTTGAGTGACAGGGGGGCAGGCTAAGGCCTGTGTACTGCCCAATCAGGGGATCAGACCTTGGACCTTCCCCCTGGGTACAAAAGGGGCTGCACAGCTAAATTTAGGAGAGTTCTCTCCCCTGTAGAGAGAGAGAGTTCCAGGGAGTGTGGAGTCAGGGCTCTGACCACCTTACATCCCCTCACTTAGGGGAGTTGGACAACTACCACTCATCCACCAGGAGATGAGGGAAGAGCAGAGGATAGACACTTGGGTCTTCAAGCCTCCTGGGTTGATTCCAGGGACCATCCAGAGGAGGGAAGAGAAGTGTACCATGAATTTTGTTACCCTGCTGTGTGAAGAATAAAGCGTTCCTGTTATTTTCTACTCCAGTCTGAGACTGCAATTAATCAGGGGGAGTATACAAATAGGGTTCTCCTGCAGGGATTGCATCCAGTACTACTGGAGCCTGCTGGAGATGTAGAGGAGCCACACAAGTGAGAAAGAATCCAACCATCACCCCGAAAGTCTGTTCTGTCCTCCCCACAAACAACGGCGTAAACTCAGCATTTTATATATATATATATATATATATATATATATATACTGTATATATATATATATATATATATATATATATATATATATATATATATATATATATATATATATATATATATAGCAAATAAAAAGATCACTTGTGAGCACATTCACATGTCTTACGCAGGTCTTCAACCATGCCTTACACCATTATCCCCAGCATACAGTGCTTCCACTGCAGCAAGGGATTCTGGGAAATGACATGAAAATGAGCACACAATGTGTCACCTGTTGTCGGAAAAACCATTGTTACATTGGGCCCAGCAACTGCACAGCACTCAAGAGTGGAGCGTCAGTAGGTAGTCAGAGTGACTGTCGGGCGCATGCGTACTTGTGCAGCCCTTGAAAATATGCACAACGCTTGGATGATGCACGCACAGTGATTGCCTGTCCACTGGTTGGCAAGGGGATGGCCCGGCGCATGCACAGACGCGCAGAACCCATCAGTATGCGCAGTGTGCTGTAACAAAGTGACAAAATCATGAGTGGTGGTAGAGGAGTGAACAATAAAGGAAATGTGTGTGGGGGGTGTAAGGGAGTGTGAACTATGAACAATAGTGTAGATGCACTGACAGTGTTAGGCAGAATGGGCATGGGGGTCACAGAAGCAACAACATATCATGTCAAGCTTAATAGCATAAAAAGAGCAGGCAAGAGTAAAAATAGGGATAATGTTCTTACATGTATAGTTCCATGTGTCATAATAGCCCAAGTTAGGTCCAAGCCCATGCAAAGCCTAGCAGGTGACAATGACATAGACATAGTCCCACAAAATAAGACATGAATAGCACAAAAGGCCCAATCAGTAAACACCTTTAGGGTATACCCCCCACTATAGGAAACAACCCAATTTAAAATCTTCGTTAAGTCCCTTTTGTGTCATGGTGCTAAGTTCATGAATTGCCTTGGCTTCCAGTTGTAATAAAAGCTTATTCCTGTCACCCCTCCCCCTGAGGGGAGGCACCGGCCTGCAGGATGGGCATGCAACGCATGGTTGCAAAGCTGTGCTTATGTTTCTTGAAATGTTGTGCCACCGGTTGGTGGTTGAGTTCGTCATCATCATCCGTGCATGTCAGAGCTTTTCTGATCACGCATCTGTGAATGTTGACGCGTTCTTTCAGCATTCTCATAGTTTTACCGATATAGTAGAGGCCGCAAGGGGATTTGATAAAGTACACCACATACTTCGATTCACAGTTCAAATATTGTTTAATCTTTATGGGATTCCCATTCTGGGGTGTGCATATGAATTTTAAATCTGTAGGAACTGGTAATTAGTGCAGCCGTGACATCTGTACACCCCCGGTTTCTGTGCAAGCCACGTAGAGCTAGGCATGTATTTGATTTCTGGATCTGAATAGGTGAGCAGGTCACCCAAGCTGCTACCTCTTGTGCCCGGTGAATTTGCTGAAGTGTTCTCGGACCGCCTCAATCCCTTCCTCATGTGGAATGTTAATATAGAGGCTCGTCACGTCCATTACTGACTAGAATGGTGCCCTCCGTCACTGTAGATATGCTGTCCAATTTGTGGATGAAATCTGTGGTATCCTTTACATATGAGGCCATGCGTCACCATATATAGAAGAAAAAAATATATCTATTAGGCAATAGAAGTATCTATTAGGCAATAGTGGTATCCTTTACATATGAGGCCATGCGTCACCATATATAGAAGAAAAAAAAATATCTATTAGGCAATCTAACAAAGACTCACAAATATAGGATTTAAAGGAAAGAATATATAGTAGTGTAAATAATCAGTATGAGTACATATAACAATATACATATAAGGAGCAGATACACACATCAACAAACAACATGAAACATAGAAATGTCCTGTCGGTAGATCAACTAAGATAGGAATCAATTCCAGCAATGCTGCTCTCAAAAGGATCAACCATATCTTATGGATAGACCTAATAGGGGAAAAAAGAAAAGGGCTCAGGCCCCATAGCGTAACATGTAAATGTAACATAGGGGATGGACAAGGGAGGGAAAAGATTCACTCACAAGGTGTACAGAATAAAAAAGTGTTTGTGAATATATCACCGTCACGATAGTAGTCCTCCAAGGAAATACTGCTGCACAGTTTTCCTCAAGAACAGCTGACAAGCCTGGATGGTAGAAATGGAATCCCATTGTAGAGCGAGCTGAATAATCACAGCCTCAATAGTAGTACTGGATGCAATCCAGCCAGATTGCGTCTCTGCATGATGAGGTAATGACGCTTGAGAAAATCTTAACGTGTTTCGTCGCTCAGGGCGACTTCATCAGAGGCTATGGGTAAAGTCGTCGGCAAGTCGTTTATAGTGGAGTTACAATTTTGATAATTGGATTAGGGCAGAACTTTACAGGTCAAGGTGACCATAAGAGAAGAAGTGAAACACTGAATAGGACAAATGAGAGTAGTTAAGATTGATTAATGGGAGTTTGTAGGATGACCATAGCATGACAATCATTTATTTAATAATAATTATTGACATTTTTTATTGAGGAATGAAAGGTTCTCTCATGACATTTTTCACATTTCAAGAATTTCCCACTTCACATTAAAAAATAAATAATTTTAAGCAACTAATAGTGACTAATGTTAGATAATTGTAGAGCCAATATAATGCATACAAATATTCTATGCACATTATACATGTGCAAACTACTGTGGTCTTTTGTGCAAATATTCCCATTCAAATAATTCTAGCTTGACAAACTTCATACAGTACAGGTATTGTATTCAGATGGTTGTCTGCTATAGGGATGATTAATCTTGTTAATGATACAAAAGATATTCTTATGAAAAATAGTAACCTACAGTACGCGTAATGGATAGATCACATATTGTGAAATGTTTGTGGGCTCAGCTTTCTTAGCTTCTTGAGAGTAAAAGCCACTTTTTGCATTTTAATGTTCACATTCAATGTACACCGCTCATAATGGTGTTGCAAGTACATGTACTGTACTGTAAATTTTTCTGAACTATATAACTACAGTATATAAAAGGATACTGTTGCAGGTTAATCTGAGGCTGGATAACAGGCTTGGAGCAAATCAAAAGATGTTTACAGGGAAAACAATAAAAAAAAGTAAATATAGTACAAACCCAGACACTCCTTTTTTATGTTAGTGTACCGGGGTTCTCATCAGGATGGGATGCTCTTCCCCCCAAAAATACTGTGATAGTACTGCTCACACACCATTCTCAGAGGTGTCTTATAGAGGATGAAGGCCCTTTTGATATCATGACTTTTTGAGAGCTGAGCCTTTGCATAGAAGCTATTTAATACCCTCAAATATCTATTGACACTCTCCACAGAATTTGATTGGAAGCCCTCTTTCTGGGGAGGTTACAGTACTTAAGGTGTAGTCACAGTGAAAAAGTGAGGTATGCATCTGCAGTAGTAATTGGCAATACCTAGATATGATCTCACTTGTCTTTCTATTTCGGGGATTGCACTGTTATGGAGGCACATCTTATGGAATTGGTTTGAGACTATTACAATGACATTTCCAATTCTGACTATAAATGACAATGTCATCCAAATAAGTTGCAGCATACAGATGTAGTAAAACTTACTGTTACCGTGACTGCAGGAAAATACGTGAAATGCCTCTGCACTTCATTGCATGTCATGGCCCAGTATCTGTGGCTCAGCTGCTGCTGCCCAGCAATGTTTCGCATCTTTCGTAGTTCTTTGAATTAACGATAGGTAATGCTGATGTACTGTTCAGCTAAATTCTATGTACACTACTCTAAGGCTATTGCTACAGCCATGCACATTCGGAATAGTACTGTAGGCTTGCTACCCCACCCTCCTCTTTGGGAGATCTGCCCTTGCTACCGGTGTCTGTGGGTACAAGTGCCTGTTGGTGTCCATGAGATGCTAAGGTTCCGCGATGTTGTGGGGAAAAAGGACAAGCTTTAGGTATGACTTCATGGTTCTTTCTCTTGTGATGCAAGTGCCGCCATCTACCACAGGCTCCAGGGGTGCTGGAGGCAGTCCCCATGATAGAATCTTTTCATTCTCTCCCCAAGTAACTGCATCCTCAGGCCAGAGTATGTTGTACAGGAGACTTTATTGCATCCACTGCAGGCAGTACATACACACAGCGAATACTATCTTGGATCCCATGCCTCTGGATGGTCTCTGTAGTCTCCTGAGATGAACTGCATTGATTTCAGCCTCGGGTGCCGATATCTCCTCCAGTATTTTAATCCCACGGTAACGTGACGCGGAAGATTTAAAAATGGCAGAAATACCGGCACCCGTTGCCCCATACCGGGACCTGTAACTCGGGAAGCAGGGGGTTTCTGAGGCAGAAACCAAAGCGGTTCAGCTCTGGAGACCCCTGCTACCACAAACTATAAACAAAAATTAAATTATTGCAGCTTCATTACCTCAGTTGCTAGCCGCTAAGGCAATGAAGTGGTTAAGGCACAATCGCAGGATTATTGAGGGTAGCAGGGGTGAGTGAAGTGGTTACTTGGCCCTTCACTCACCCCCTCTGCCCCCAATAAACATTACAATACTGTATATACTAACCACCAATACACAACCCACCCCCTGTACCACCCCCCCATAACAATATTTTTATTTTTTTCTGCACATGATTGATGCCAGAGGCCAGTGGTCCCCATGAATTTCTGTAGGCCTCAAGGTGGTCCCTGCGGGTGTCCATGGCTTCAGATGGTCCCTACAGGTGTATGTGGGCCTCACAGGGTTCCCCGGGTGGTCCCCGTGGGTGTCTGGGGGTCCTCGGTGGTCCCCGCAGGTGTCTTGGGGCCCTATGGTGGTCCCAGCATCCCACCAGACACCCACGGAGACATCCTGAGGGCCCCCAGACACCTGTGGAGACTACCCGGGGACCCCCACTGGCCTCTGGTATTAATCCTGTGTATAAAAAATAAAAAAATGCTTTTATGTGGGGGCACAGGGGGGTGGGTTGTGTATTAGTGGTTAATACATATTGTAATGTTTATTGGGGGAAGAGGGGGTGAGTGAAGGGCCAAGTACCCACTTCACACCCCCCCCCCTGCCTCCAATAAAGCTGCTGTGGTTCCTTAACCCCGTCATTGCCTTAGCGGTTAGCCGCTACGGTAATGAAGTTGTCTGTAAATGCATTTTTATTGCATGGGATTCATGCTGGGTGTCTCCAGTGCTGGTATTAATGGGTATCAAATCCAGAGACTCCTGGAATCAATACGATGCAGGAAAAATGCATTTTTTCTAAGTCCCCTCTCGCCATTTATCGGCAGCTTCTCACCACCTTCTTACCACCTTCCTACCAACTTTTCCTTCCTGGAGGATTTGATGAGGAAATCCCAATTCTAGAGCCGCGATTAGAATAGCTAAGGCAATGAAGGGGTTAAGGATAAGGGAGGAGGCGTGGTGGTGATGGACACAGAATACTATCTACTAGAGGCCAATAGAATACTGGGAGATGTAAATACATATCAAAAATTAAGGAATGATCCCACCAACATCCATAAACAAGAACTGGATAGAATTTTAGAAAAAGGAAAACTTTTAGGGATCCTTAGTGATAAAGAATGGGGCTATCTACATCAGGAGAAACCCATTCTACCGGTATTCTATTTCCTGCCCAAAATACATAAGTGTATGGAGAAGCCACCTGGTAGACCCATAATATCGGGCATCGGGTCCTTAACTCAAAACCTGTCAGAATATCTAGATTTCTACTTACAGAAATATGCAACTGGAGGGAGATCATACCTTAAAGACACCACTCAGGTCATTAATCTCCTCAAAGATGTAAGGTGGCAGGAAGACTTCACATTAGCCACTTGCGACGTGAAGTCACTGTACACATGCATCCAGCATACAGATGGCCTTAAAGCAGTGGAAAACGCCATCAGTCGAGACACCAGTATCCCAGAAGAACAGCGCAATTTCATTCTAGAAAGCATTGATTTTATTTTAAGGCATAACATCTTTTGGTTTAATGGCTTGTTCTACCTTCAGATGTGCGGAACCGCGATGGGGACCAGGTTTGCGCCCAGCTACGCAAATATCTTTCTGGCGGACTGGGAGGAAGCCATTATTTGGTCGAATAACCCCTTCAGCGCAAACCTGGTCTCATGGCATCGCTATATAGACGACGTACTGTTTATATGGAAGGGGGACGAACTAAAATTGAGGGACTTCATTAAACATATCAATCAAAACAGTATTAATCTGGAGTTCACATCTGAGCAAAGCAAGGTAAATATAAACTACCTAGACCTAACTATATATATAGAAAATCTAGAAATAAAAACAAAAACATTTTTTAAACCAACAGACGCCAATAACTTTTTAATGACCACCAGCTGCCACCACCCAAAGTGGCTAGAAAACATACCGTTTGGCCAGTTTAGGAGAGTACGGAGAAACTGCACTGATGATAGCATATTCAGGGATCAAGCTGACATATTGAAGGACAGATTTCTTGAAAGAGGGTACCCTATAGAACTCATTGAATCAGCGGTAGTTAAAACTAATGCACTACCACGTAGTGACATGCTGATCACAAAAGAAAAACAGGGTAACACACAACTCCAAACCCCATTCATCAGCACCTACAATTCAGATGCCATGAAGATTAAGAAAATAATTAAAAGACATTGGCATGTAGTACAACAAGACCCCATCCTTAAAGATAACATCCCCAATGTCCCAAGAGTGATATTTAGAAAGGCCCCGTGCATTAAATCCCAACTAGCACCCAGCGTCTTCAAAAAAGAAGAACCAAAAACTCCAACCTGGTTACCTCCAGTAAAAGGTTTCCATAGCTGCCTCAATTGTAAAGCATGCAAACAAGCAGCAAAGGGTAATAGAATGGAGTTTACGTCCACTGTCACAAAAGAAATCTTCAAGATCAAGCAACACCTAAGCTGCCGCACAGATTATATTGTTTATCTATTGTCCTGCCCATGTGGACTCCAGTACGTGGGCCGCACTTCAAGACCTCTGAGAGTCCGCGTGCTGGAACACATGGGAAACATAAAAAGGCAGCTAATGACACACAGTGTCTCTAAGCATTTTACCGAATGCCATGAGGGTAACCCAAATCTTCTAACATATATGGGGATAGAAAGGGTTGACGTCAACTGGAGAGGTGGGGACAGGTTACGCAAGCTATGCCAACGAGAAAACTTCTGGATATATAAATTAAAGACACTAACACCCAGAGGACTCAACATAGATATACACTAGCGACACACTTTATTCGAGCTCGGCTAGTCCCACGAATTCGGGTATACCCGGGTGTATTGAGGTTTGTGACTGTTTTCTGCCCGAGTGCATTGGGTTATTTTCCAGGCAGGGATTGAAGCATTTTATTCCCGCTGGCTGCAATACTGCACAGTATATATATATATACTGCATTACAATTCATGAATTTATGCCATCTGGTAGACACGCCAAGCATTGCAGCCTATTAAATCCTAATCATTATCATTTAACAGATCAGCCGCCCGTCAGCCAGGCATGAACCCAGGCTGGGAAGGCAAACGCAACGGGGCTTGTCAGAGGTGAGGAGCGGCGCATTCCAGGTATCTGCCAGGTACATACTGGGTATTTGCTCGAATAAAGTGTGTCGGTGCAGTAGATCTGGGGGCATTTATGTGAACACTTAATACCCCAGACCATGGACCAACAAATCTATCAATGGACAGTACCTATGTTTAGTCCAAGGTAATTACTAACCTGCCTCCTCTCTTTTAACCACAGATACACCTGCCCAAGGCTTTGAAATTTTCGTCATCACTAATAATGGACTTGTTCTACTCACGACCGTTTATTAAGATCACGTCTTTTGGTTTGCACAGTCAACCTCCGACCCTCTTTCTATTTTATCTCAAGTTACTTTTATTTATTTTTGCCTCAGTATTTCCGTACAGAGATTTTTCTCTAGTACATCAATTACATATATATATATATGTCATTCAGAATACACATCATATATATATTATATATGCGATGTACTCACATTTTCTACAAACACATTTTTTATGTTATATCATCTGCTTTTATAGACATTATTCACTTCATCTACCATCACCTCACTAGCAGTGTGATTATACCCTATTAATATACACATAGGGCCAAAAAAACCTCACCTGTTATATTAACCTTCATAAGATATTAAGTCAGTATGACATTCACATTTTTCACTTCCACATTACATATCCATCACCCCAATCATTATTATATTCACCAATTCACAATAGGTTATTAATTTCACCTTTATCACCTTTAACATTTAACCTTCATAAGACATCAAGTTAGTATGACATTCATAACCTTCACTTCCACACTGCATATTTATCACCCCAATCATTATTATATTCACCAATTCCCAATGGGTTATTAATCTCACCTTCATCACCTTTAATATCTAAACTCCATTTACTTTTATCATGTTTTGAATTAACATTAGATTAAATAATACATATCTTTTTTGGGGCAACCCCTATTCTAAGACACATTTTTAAATTCTTTCCTTATATTATTTTTTTCACTTAAAGATAACCACCAATCATTACTAAAAGATCATTAAAAGAGACACAAAACTCTCTACATATATGCAATTTTATTTGTTTATTATAATAGAGATTTATGGCACACTATAATTCTTACACTTCTTATATGTAGCCTTTGGAGGCATAATTCACACTTTCAATGCAACCTTTTGGCATGATTCCAACTTTCACTAGGTAGGAAACCCACACCCGGCCACGAATAGGAAACCCGAGAGACATCCATTAGGATATACAAATGCGCAGCATACGTAGGACTGCGCGCGCATCTTTACCCTTCAACAATTGAGGAACTTTATTGAGACGCAATATGGACAATACAAAGGATTCAACGAGGGCGTATGGCTACATAGCCTATGCCAGGATGCATACGCAACCCTCAATACCACTCCCCTTCAATTCCGGAAACTTTATTGACATACCAAATTTCGCACACGCGCGACGCAATAGAAGATGGGATGCGCGCGCAACATGAAAGATGGCGACGTCCAGTCGCATTAGAGACATGAGAACGGGACCGCACCCCGATCAGGATTGGATAATGTCTCAATAAAAAGGACAAGTAACAGTCGGTCTTGATCCACAGAGCCTGAGGAAGTCCAGTTCCGGACGAAACGCGTTGCTCTTATTGAATCAGAGACATTTCACAGCACATCACAGAGGAGGCAGAGGTGTAGTTGTAGCTCCCCATCCGGACGCGGAAGGCGAGACCCCCTACTACTATACACCACCCTACCACCCCTTGCTTTTACTTCCCCACAGAAGCCTTTGGTTTCTGCTTTTATACTTTTATTTCTTTTTTTAATAAAGTTAGTTTTTTACCCTCCAGACCATAGTGTCTTATATTCTGTTGCCTAACCCATCTTCAGCTTCAGCTATAGTAGTTGTGGGGGAGTGAACCCCGTATTGTCCGGTGCTTCTAAGGTCCACTGGTAAAACTGGGTGTATTGTAAAAGCAGTCTCTGACACGTAAAAGTACAAGAATGGCCACTACACGAGCATAAAAGTCCTGTGTGAGGGGAACCAGCAACTGAAGCATACGGCAGGATAAAGGATAAAGCCTGGGTGGGGGGCTGTTGTGCAGGGAATAGTTAGAGACAGGGAGAGAGGCAACCAGCAAGCTACCCCTCCCATGTACTCACGATACTGTCACCTGCTGCCCTGACCCAACCCGGTGTATTCACTGCCCGTGCCTAGCTGGTCCCGTCTCCTCGGGCGTCGCGCTGGTGTGTGACGTCATCTCCGAGGGCCGACAGCTATGCTGTGAAGGGATGAGACAAGCGCTGCCAAATCGGTGATCCTGAGAAGCCCCGGAACGGTTGCAGGGGGCGGATCCAAACGCCGTCGTCAGGACAGGGGAATGAAGACCAGCTCCCAGCTCTGTGTGATGGCCTGCGTGCTCCACCAAAGTTTAAAGTGAAAATAGTTCGTAGTGTATAGATGGTCACTGCAGCAGGAATTCAACCGGAAACATGAGTAGTTAAAACAGCTTTATTAAACTAGAATGCTGCGCATCACAGAGAGCCACTCTGACGCGTTTCGTTCCTGTGTGAAACGCGTCAGAGTGGCTCTCTGTGATGCGCAGCATTCTAGTTTAATAAAGCTGTTTTAACTACTCATGTTTCCGGTTGAATTCCTGCTGCAGTGACCATCTATACACTACGAACTATTTTCAGCTTCAGCTATACTAGAACTGGAAGCACAAAGAAATCGCTAGGAGTGTGTACTCACACTGGCCCGTGTGAGTATTGTGTTGTATATACACTTTATATCTTTGTCCCCACACCTGTATCACCATTTGCTACCAATTGGGTTACATCCCTAATGGGAAGAAACAAGATACCAAGATAAGAATACACTCACATTAGCCCATGTGAGTGCTAAAGTATACTGTTTTATTTCAATGATCTATTTATACCCCATCCACCCCCTCATCTACGTTTTATATACATATGACTTAATCCTATCCTCTTTTTTGTTTATATGAGAGGAAATCCCCCTGGAGCGGAACATTGAACCAACGAAGTAAGCAGTATACACGACAAGAAGAAGAACGCACATCGCAGAGAGAAAAGCATAATTGCAAGATCAACTGGACTCCCAAAGAAACCTTGAAGCGACTGAGCTTACACAAGGCCGTGTAAGTTATATTATATTATTTTTACCCTTTTCCCACACATACACATTTTATGTATGTTTACCCTTTAAGATTGGTTATCAGCCACCTGAGCCATTACGCTTGCTCAGGGTCTAACCGCTATATCCTATTAAGGGTGAATTACTAGATACATTACACTGCCTGTTTCCCACAACTGTGCTCCCCCATCCTTTTTGTATTCAATGAAGGGGTTAAGGCAGATTAGCAGATTTATTGGGGACAATTGCCTCCAATAAACATTGCAAAATGTACTACCCACCAATAAACAACCCCCCCACCCCCTGGGCCCCCAACAACCCCTATACCCCCTAACACACATAAAGGCAATTTTTTATGCACAGGAATGATACCAGAGGCTAGTGGGGGCACTCGGGTAGTCCCCATGGGTGTCTTGGGGCCCTTGGGTGGTACCTGCAGGTGTGTGGGGGCTCTTGGGTGGTCCCTGTAGGTGTCTGGGGGGTCCTCGGGTGTTCTGGGGTCATTGAGTGGTCCCCACGGGTGTCTGTGGGTCCTCAGGTGATCCCCGTGGGTGTCTGGGGGTCCCCGCTGGCCTGTGGTACCAATCCTGTGCCCCAAAAGAATTAATATGCATATATTCAAATACATACACCCCCCCCAATACATACAAGTACAGTAATGGGCAAAATAACTATTATCCAGATATAGATAATAGTTCATTTACCCATTTTAAAATAAAACATTAGACAGCCAGCAAAAATAAAGTAAAGAAAACTTTCTACTTACCCCTGCCATCATGAAGGGCATCCTCATCAGCATATTCCAGGCACATGTCCATCAATGCCAGCAAGAATACATGAAAGAATACAATCTAATGGCCCCTAACCCCTTAATCACCTTAGTGGGTAGTAAGCGCTATAGTAATTAAGGGGTTAACCGACCCTCACCCGCTACCCACCCGGGAGGCCTAACCACCCACTCTGGGACCACTATACTGTTAAAGCGTAGAAATAAAATCAATGAGTCAAGGGTTCAAAAAAGTAACAACATGAGTTTATCTGTACCAAGGCACAATTGGGAGACAAGAATTCAGAAAGAACTCAAGCCTCTGAAAACATATTGCTTGGATCACATTGTTATACATTTCAAAATGAGTAATACACCCCTTAAGGGGGCTGGCTTAGAGATAAATAATAATATGATGACATGCAAAAATACATATTGGTTGATACATAAATATGCTGCATATGCTATATTCTTATCGATAATTTACCATAATGTGGGCCTCTTAACCTTGTGACATAAGGGAGTTACTCTGTTCAGCCCTGTATACACTGTAACTGTTAGATAATAAAGCCTAAGATCAGCAGGAATGTCTAAGACAGGAGAAATCGCTTACGAATGCTATTTCAATTTATTACATGACTCGTAGGAATTACACAAGGGTGGGTTAGATCCAGAAGCGATACTCTGCAGAATCAAACATTCACAGTTCATTCATTCACGAATGAAACAAATAAACATTCATATAAGCAAACACTCAGAAAATGGTGGTTTAGGCCAAAATGGAGGTGATGATAGCCACACACATTATCTCAATCTTCACAGTCCTCTCTTTTTATTCTTGAAAACATAGTCTTTTAAGGATAATTCAGATAAAACTCAGAAGCGTTGCACTGGCCTGGAGGGCCCAAGTTTGCATGGCTTTGATAGTTCTGGAAACTCACAGAGCTGCTGGCTATCATCTCAGCCAGGTTGGTCTTTCTGCCATCATCTTCATCTGTATTCCATTGAGGGGGACTGACTTTTCCTTTTGAGATTGCATCTTCCGTAGTGTCGTCTGTGATCAGTGGCATGGCCTGGGTAGAGGGTGTTACACACCTTTGCAGTAAGGTTTTACTGCACATGACAGTCATACAAAACAATCAGAACTGCAAACACACAGACAAATCCATTCATCAGTTTCGCTTCTAGAAAACCAACCAACATGGTAATTCCTAATAAAACCCACCTCTTATCTCCACCTTTCCTTAATCTCTCCTGTATCTCTGCGATCTTCTCTACCTCATGCTCAATCTTACCACTTTGATCTCTAAATAACATAACATTGCTCTTTAACTCGGGCACACACGATAAAATATAGTCCAGAGCCATTCTATTCTGTAGGGCCATTAATCTAATCTGTACCTGTTCTTGATTAAGTAAATTAATGAATGTAGTTGTATGATTGAGAACATCATCCAGTACATCCGTAAGTACATTGAGCCTGTCATATAGCAACTCAACTCCTACATTAGGAAATAAGCTAGCCCAAAATTGTTCTTTCCATAGACTACTTTTCAACCCCTGTGTGTTGGAAGTGGCTCTGCTATTCCTGATCCCGCCAGAGGGTCATTGTAAAGGCAGGCACAATTGTACCTAGATAGCAATACCCCGTCCAACCACATGGTAATACTCTGTAGGCCCATTTTCCACAAATCCAATACACTCCCCTAGGTAAACTAGAATTTGTGCAAGCACCTTTTACTATCTTAATTAAAACTGAAAAATGAAGGCCACATCCTCCCTGTAAATTTTTAGTTCAGGGCTGTAAATACATTTTTTCACAAATTTCATTAGTTGGTGGAGACACCTGGCCCATAAATTGATTGTTGTTCCCAGTGCAAAATCCACCTACAGGAACCTCATTTACCAGTGGAATTCGGTTTAGAAAAGTTTTAGAAAAAGTCCTTTGTAAACAAATTCAAATTAACATTTAATTTTTTACATTCAGCATTAGTGTAAGATATCCCTACTCAAGGGGTTAAATGTAATTCTCTCTTACGTCATTGGGGGTCACTAGAGTATGGCAGGGATTCATTGTATATATTCCCTTGTGACCCATAAACCTGTGTAGCATTGTGCAAGATTGTATGATTGTCTGCAAAATGATGTGACCATAAAACAATAAACATTACAAATATTTCAAAACTGATCATCCCTTGTCATCATCTGGATGGTGTAGGCTGATCTTGCCTAGCGGGGCATACATCTTAAAAACACACTCTAAAGCATAAAAATAATATGAAGTCCTGAAAAAAAAAATTGTTTGTTTAAGTCCGGGCCTTGATAATATTGAATCCAGAAAAAACAAATTGTTCGTTTAAGACCGGGCCTTGCCTGAAGTCTTAATTCCTTGGTGGTTAAATGTTCTAGGATTATTATGCCTAGATACACGAACTGTTGGTCAGTGGTCAGGGAAAAACCCGTCAAAACACTGGCTTGATGATTCTTTGTCTTTGTTAACTGTTTACGGTGGTGCCGGCACTTTTTTCTTGCGATGATGCTGCTTTGTATTCTCCTTGGTAGACTGTATAAGCTGCACCTAAGTTTGGAGAGACTTAAACATTTCATTAATAAAAGCACAAGGAGAGCGCTTTTAACCACTATAATTTAGTATCAGCACAATTTTTTTTGTTTTTCACCACTATCTTGGCATCCGCATATAAAATAAACACAAAAATACCTTGCACACCAATTACAAAAGAAACAAATCAACGGTGCATAGGGAAATTTCGTAAGAGAACACTGATAAGTGACAATGCACTCATTGTAAACTGTAAAATATATATAAAATACCAGTTAAATAACTAATACCACTAATATCAAATTTATTACAGACTAAATGGGAAATATCCACATAAACTTAACTATAACACAACTAAAACGTATACAACTTTTTTACAAGCTAAAAACTGACGAAATGCATAAAATGACAACTAATAAACCATAAATAAAAGTCCCCATGTGAACGAAACGGACAGTATACGGTAAACGAAAATCCTAATATGAACACGAGTGTAAAGCCCTATCAGAACATGAAGGGCCAGTGACCATAATATACTAACAATGCTAATTAGCTTCACCACAAAACACTGCGTAGTAGCAGCTTATCATATTAATACTTAGTTCCCAAACAGGCTCAAAATAAAGCTATCCAATAGTTATGCTGTAAAATGTAAAGAGGAGGGGTATACATAACAAAACAACACACATAAGGTAATGTTGCAATGAACAAAATAGGCAGAGTCCGCATATACTGTAGACAGGTGTGTAATGGAAAATCATATAAATTATCCTCTCTTTTGTTCATTTGCAAATCCTATGACATGTGAACAATATACGACATAAAGAATGATGGTATTTAAAACATCAGCAGCTTGAGATTTAAATATATATATATCATGAATTTGACAATAGCTACTGCTTTAAAAAATAAAATCTAGATTGCCTACAGTTGCATTCTTTAAAATGAGAGGCTATAGATCAGGGTTCAAATTAAGACACCTTTTGGAGGGAAAGGAGAGGTAATGGTTAAAAGTTATAAAAATACATCACATATGCAGTTAACTTTATAGGAAAAATTATTTCATATCTGATTTTATGCTTACTCGTTTATATTGTACGCTTTGTGCAGTACTGAGTATACTTTTGCCACTATTCAAATACGGAAAAACTTATTAAATATTATTGTATTATTAATAAAACAATTATAACAAATAGAATTAAAAATAACATCTCCTAATTAGAACAAATAGAATTGAAATGTGTTTACTGGTTTCTGCGTAGAGGTAATTTGGATACTGCATGTGGGGATTATAACCCCTTCTTGGAATAATTCCTACATAATAGGAGCTATGCCATCTAAAGCATTTCTGCTGAGTGGGTATTGGCCAATAAACTTAGTCCAAAAATAAATACATTACAGAATCATTCTCTTTCCCCATACTATAACTTAGCTGCTTTTAAACATTTTTTTTTTCTCTCAGCTTCTAGTTAACTTTTCAGTCTGGAACGTGGTCTTTGTACATTCCTTAAGCTGGAGGAGGGGGGCCAGCCCGCTTGGCTGCTTTTAACCTTCCCTCTTTTAAATGACTGCTGTTCAAAAAATCAGACGAGCAGTGTATTTAAGAAAACAAACCGTTAGTTTCCTATTATAAGTTTGAACAGAGAAACCTTGATAACACAAAAACAAAACCATCTCTGCAACCCTTCCTATAAAACAAAAATCGTATTGTTTTATTTACTATTAATTCCTTATCTTTCTTACACACCCACACACACATATACACACGTTCTCTGAGTTTATCTTCCATCAACATTCATTCTCCTTTCTACAAAACTCCAACATGATCTTAATCTTGGGCCAGAGTAAAACTTAATAAAGCTTCCTTACTCCATAAGATCAGACTCTTTCTTTTTGTTTAAATAAAAAATAAACATTTACTTTTTAAAACTTTGCATTCTAGATATACCTTGCTTTTAGTCCTGACTCCTCTAAATCAGCACATACAATTTAAATTTAAAACTTCATTTAAATATTGTAACACAGTATCTCCTACGCCCAGGAACAAAAATTTTCTACAGTGAATAATACAAATTCATATTTGAGTCAGGGTGAAATGACTTCTTTTTACAACTGCCAAATTTTCATTCTCTTTTAAAATATTACACTAACAGACTTTAACATACAATACTTCCTAGGTTTATTTTAAATGCTACTGTCATGCCTTGTAAATGGCAGCAGGCTAAATATACTTTGACAAAAGGGTTTAAACTTAAATGACCCTTTTACAAGAGATTATTTGTTATTTTTATGATTAGTACTGACGTGACAATGTACGTGACAATGTAAAGCGCTATGTACACTAATGGCGCTATATGAATAAAGACATTCATACATACATACATTAACTATCAGAGTGACACACAAACACTTCACTCTATGACATGTATATTATTATGCCATCAAACTAATTTCTATGAGCTTTCTAAGATAAAAACAAAAAACATTTAAAGAGGATGTCCCTTCTTCTTTTTCCATGCAGTATTAATGCATTCATTCCTAAAAAACTACTTTAACATTCTTAAATTCAAGCCATTTCTTCCTAGGTTAATAATTAACTTCCATGTCTCACAGACATGCAACTCCTGTGCCTCACAGACATGCAACTCCTGTGCCTCACAAACATGCAACTCCTTTTCAGTGAAAAAGGGTGAGAAAAAGGGGGAAGAGGAAAAAAGGGGGATGAGGAAAGGGAGATTAGAAAAAGGGGGGTTAGAAAAAGGGGTGTCCACTAATGCTGCAGTTATTTTTAAAACAGAGCCTGATATGTTTCACTTTCCTTCTTATTTAATATATTCTGCGTCACTAAATATCCATTTTTAAAACATTTTATTGCCATAAAGTCCACACATAATTTCAAGGGACGTACCCTTCGCCGGCAACTGCTGAGAACGTAGGTTTCCCCATAATTCTCCTGTATTACACCGATCAATGTTAGCTGACCATGTACCTTACACCGATCAACATTAGCTGACCATATACCAATATTATACCGATCAACGTTAGCTGACCATGTACCAATATGGTGCCCCAACCCTTGGTATAATATAAGTAGAATATAGAGTTAAGGAACAGTGGCCTTAAAAATAGTTTCCTGCTGTTCCTTAACAATACAGTAGTTCTCTCCCCAAGTTCTAGGAGACTTAACACCTTATTAATTATTATACCTTCCGGGCCCTTACTTGGCCCTGCCGTTTAGCGGCACACGGTATAACCTGAGTTTATGGCAATAATATAAAAACAACAACAACAATACCTGATCAGTATAATATTGATAAACTCACATGATACAGGGTGTCCCGTCACTCAGGTAGGTTGCCCATAAAGAACAAACTGTCTACAGATTACTCAAACAATTAATCTAACGGCTTTTTTTTGTTAAAAAGGATAAAGCCATACCTTATTCCAAGTGTGCACGTTTGAGTAATGTAGCAGCTGCTCCGTCTGGGTTTCCTGCTCCCGAGATGTTGGGTGTCCCTATTCAAGGATGCGCCATCTGTTAAAGCGTAGAAATAAAATCAATGAGTCAAGGGTTCAAAAAAGTAACAACATGAGTTTATCTGTACCAAGGCACAATTGGGAGACAAGAATTCAGAAAGAACTCAAGCCTCTGAAAACATATTGCTTGGATCACATTGTTATACATTTCAAAATGAGTAATACACCCCTTAAGGGGGCTGGCTTAGAGATAAATAATAATATGATGACATGCAAAAATACATATTGGTTGATACATAAATATGCTGCATATGCTATATTCTTATCGATAATTTACCATAATGTGGGCCTCTTAACCTTGTGACATAAGGGAGTTACTCTGTTCAGCCCTGTATACACTGTAACTGTTAGATAATAAAGCCTAAGATCAGCAGGAATGTCTAAGACAGGAGAAATCGCTTACGAATGCTATTTCAATTTATTACATGACTCGTAGGAATTACACAAGGGTGGGTTAGATCCAGAAGCGATACTCTGCAGAATCAAACATTCACAGTTCATTCATTCACGAATGAAACAAATAAACATTCATATAAGCAAACACTCAGAAAATGGTGGTTTAGGCCAAAATGGAGGTGATGATAGCCACACACATTATCTCAATCTTCACAGTCCTCTCTTTTTATTCTTGAAAACATAGTCTTTTAAGGATAATTCAGATAAAACTCAGAAGCGTTGCACTGGCCTGGAGGGCCCAAGTTTGCATGGCTTTGATAGTTCTGGAAACTCACAGAGCTGCTGGCTATCATCTCAGCCAGGTTGGTCTTTCTGCCATCATCTTCATCTGTATTCCATTGAGGGGGACTGACTTTTCCTTTTGAGATTGCATCTTCCGTAGTGTCGTCTGTGATCAGTGGCATGGCCTGGGTAGAGGGTGTTACACACCTTTGCAGTAAGGTTTTACTGCACATGACAGTCATACAAAACAATCAGAACTGCAAACACACAGACAAATCCATTCATCAGTTTCGCTTCTAGAAAACCAACCAACATGGTAATTCCTAATAAAACCCACCTCTTATCTCCACCTTTCCTTAATCTCTCCTGTATCTCTGCGATCTTCTCTACCTCATGCTCAATCTTACCACTTTGATCTCTAAATAACATAACATTGCTCTTTAACTCGGGCACACACGATAAAATATAGTCCAGAGCCATTCTATTCTGTAGGGCCATTAATCTAATCTGTACCTGTTCTTGATTAAGTAAATTAATGAATGTAGTTGTATGATTGAGAACATCATCCAGTACATCTGTAAGTACATTGAGCCTGTCATATAGCAACTCAACTCCTACATTAGGAAATAAGCTAGCCCAAAATTGTTCTTTCCATAGACTACTTTTCAACCCCTGTGTGTTGGAAGTGGCTCTGCTATTCCTGATCCCGCCAGAGGGTCATTGTAAAGGCAGGCACAATTGTACCTAGATAGCAATACCCCGTCCAACCACATGGTAATACTCTGTAGGCCCATTTTCCACAAATCCAATACACTCCCCTAGGTAAACTAGAATTTGTGCAAGCACCTTTTACTATCTTAATTAAAACTGAAAAATGAAGGCCACATCCTCCCTGTAAATTTTTAGTTCAGGGCTGTAAATACATTTTTTCACAAATTTCATTAGTTGGTGGAGACACCTGGCCCATAAATTGATTGTTGTTCCCAGTGCAAAATCCACCTACAGGAACCTCATTTACCAGTGGAATTCGGTTTAGAAAAGTTTTAGAAAAAGTCCTTTGTAAACAAATTCAAATTAACATTTAATTTTTTACATTCAGCATTAGTGTAAGATATCCCTACTCAAGGGGTTAAATGTAATTCTCTCTTACGTCATTGGGGGTCACTAGAGTATGGCAGGGATTCATTGTATATATTCCCTTGTGACCCATAAACCTGTGTAGCATTGTGCAAGATTGTATGATTGTCTGCAAAATGATGTGACCATAAAACAATAAACATTACAAATATTTCAAAACTGATCATCCCTTGTCATCATCTGGATGGTGTAGGCTGATCTTGCCTAGCGGGGCATACATCTTAAAAACACACTCTAAAGCATAAAAATAATATGAAGTCCTGAAAAAAAAAATTGTTTGTTTAAGTCCGGGCCTTGATAATATTGAATCCAGAAAAAACAAATTGTTCGTTTAAGACCGGGCCTTGCCTGAAGTCTTAATTCCTTGGTGGTTAAATGTTCTAGGATTATTATGCCTAGATACACGAACTGTTGGTCAGTGGTCAGGGAAAAACCCGTCAAAACACTGGCTTGATGATTCTTTGTCTTTGTTAACTGTTTACGGTGGTGCCGGCACTTTTTTCTTGCGATGATGCTGCTTTGTATTCTCCTTGGTAGACTGTATAAGCTGCACCTAAGTTTGGAGAGACTTAAACATTTCATTAATAAAAGCACAAGGAGAGCGCTTTTAACCACTATAATTTAGTATCAGCACAATTTTTTTTGTTTTTCACCACTATCTTGGCATCCGCATATAAAATAAACACAAAAATACCTTGCTCACCAATTACAAAAGAAACAAATCAACGGTGCATAGGGAAATTTCGTAAGAGAACACTGATAAGTGACAATGCACTCATTGTAAACTGTAAAATATATATAAAATACCAGTTAAATAACTAATACCACTAATATCAAATTTATTACAGACTAAATGGGAAATATCCACATAAACTTAACTATAACACAACTAAAATGTATACAACTTTTTTACAAGCTAAAAACTGACGAAATGCATAAAATGACAACTAATAAACCATAAATAAAAGTCCCCATGTGAACGAAACGGACAGTATACGGTAAACGAAAATGCTAATATGAACACGAGTGTAAAGCCCTATCAGAACATGAAGGGCCAGTGACCATAATATACTAACAATGCTAATTAGCTTCACCACAAAACACTGCGTAGTAGCAGCTTATCATATTAATACTTAGTTCCCAAACAGGCTCAAAATAAAGCTATCCAATAGTTATGCTGTAAAATGTAAAGAGGAGGGGTATACATAACAAAACAACACACATAAGGTAATGTTGCAATGAACAAAATAGGCAGAGTCCGCATATAGACAGGTGTGTAATGGAAAATCATATAAATTATCCTCTCTTTTGTTCATTTGCAAATCCTATGACATGTGAACAATATACGACATAAAGAATGATGGTATTTAAAACATCAGCAGCTTGAGATTTAAATATATATATATCATGAATTTGACAATAGCTACTGCTTTAAAAAATAAAATCTAGATTGCCTACAGTTGCATTCTTTAAAATGAGAGGCTATAGATCAGGGTTCAAATTAAGACACCTTTTGGAGGGAAAGGAGAGGTAATGGTTAAAAGTTATAAAAATACATCACATATGCAGTTAACTTTATAGGAAAAATTATTTCATATCTGATTTTATGCTTACTCGCTTATATTGTACGCTTTGTGAAGTACTGAGTATACTTTTGCCACTATTCAAATACGGAAAAACTTATTAAATATTATTGTATTATTAATAAAACAATTATAACAAATAGAATTAAAAATAACATCTCCTAATTAGAACAAATAGAATTGAAATGTGTTTACTGGTTTCTGCGTAGAGGTAATTTGGATACTGCATGTGGGGATTATAACCCCTTCTTGTAATAATTCCTACATAATAGGAGCTATGCCATCTAAAGCATTTCTGCTGAGTGGGTATTGGCCAATAAACTTAGTCCAAAAATAAATACATTACAGAATCATTCTCTTTCCCCATACTATAACTTAGCTGCTTTTAAACATTTTTTTTTTTCTCTCAGCTTTTAGTTAACTTTTCAGTCTGGAACGTGGTCTTTGTACATTCCTTAAGCTGGAGGAGGGGGGCCAGCCCGCTTGGCTGCTTTTAACCTTCCCTCTTTTAAATGACTGCTGTTCAAAAAATCAGACGAGCAGTGTATTTAAGAAAACAAACCGTTAGTTTCCTATTATAAGTTTGAACAGAGAAACCTTGATAACACAAAAACAAAACCATCTCTGCAACCCTTCCTATAAAACAAAAATCGTATTGTTTTATTTACTATTAATTCCTTATCTTTCTTACACACCCACACACACATATACACACGTTCTCTGAGTTTATCTTCCATCAACATTCATTCTCCTTTCTACAAAACTCCAACATGATCTTAATCTTGGGCCAGAGTAAAACTTAATAAAGCTTCCTTACTCCATAAGATCAGACTCTTTCTTTTTGTTTAAATAAAAAATAAACATTTACTTTTTAAAACTTTGCATTCTAGATATACCTTGCTTTTAGTCCTGACTCCTCTAAATCAGCACATACAATTTAAATTTAAAACTTCATTTAAATATTGTAACACAGTATCTCCTACGCCCAGGAACAAAAATTTTCTACAGTGAATAATACAAATTCATATTTGAGTCAGGGTGAAATGACTTCTTTTTACAACTGCCAAATTTTCATTCTCTTTTAAAATATTACACTAACAGACTTTAACATACAATACTTCCTAGGTTTATTTTAAATACTACTGTCATGCCTTGTAAATGGCAGCAGGCTAAATATACTTTGACAAAAGGGTTTAAACTTAAATGACCCTTTTACAAGAGATTATTTGTTATTTTTATGATTAGTACTGACGTGACAATGTACGTGACAATGTAAAGCGCTATGTACACTAATGGCGCTATATGAATAAAGACATTCATACATACATACATTAACTATCAGAGTGACACACAAACACTTCACTCTATGACATGTATATTATTATGCCATCAAACTAGTTTCTATGAGCTTTCTAAGATAAAAACAAAAAACATTTAAAGAGGATGTCCCTTCTTCTTTTTCCATGCAGTATTAATGCATTCATTCCTAAAAAACTACTTTAACATTCTTAAATTCAAGCCATTTCTTCCTAGGTTAATAATTAACTTCCATGTCTCACAGACATGCAACTCCTGTGCCTCACAGACATGCAACTCCTGTGCCTCACAAACATGCAACTCCTTTTCAGTGAAAAAGGGTGAGAAAAAGGGGGAAGAGGAAAAAAGGGGGATGAGGAAAGGGAGATTAGAAAAAGGGGGGTTAGAAAAAGGGGTGTCCACTAATGCTGCAGTTATTTTTAAAACAGAGCCTGATATGTTTCACTTTCCTTCTTATTTAATATATTCTGCGTCACTAAATATCCATTTTTAAAACATTTTATTGCCATAAAGTCCACACATAATTTCAAGGGACGTACCCTTCGCCGGCAACTGCTGAGAACGTAGGTTTCCCCATAATTCTCCTGTATTACACCGATCAACGTTAGCTGACCATGTACCTTACACCGATCAACATTAGCTGACCATATACCAATATTATACCGATCAACGTTAGCTGACCATGTACCAATATGGTGCCCCAACCCTTGGTATAATATAAGTAGAATATAGAGTTAAGGAACAGTGGCCTTAAAAATAGTTTCCTGCTGTTCCTTAACAATACAGTAGTTCTCTCCCCAAGTTCTAGGAGACTTAACACCTTATTAATTATTATACCTTCCGGGCCCTTACTTGGCCCTGCCGTTTAGCGGCACACGGTATAACCTGAGTTTATGGCAATAATATAAAAACAACAACAACAATACCTGATCAGTATAATATTGATAAACTC
This sequence comes from Ascaphus truei, assembly GCF_040206685.1. NCBI lineage: Eukaryota > Metazoa > Chordata > Amphibia > Anura > Ascaphidae > Ascaphus > Ascaphus truei. Next base: position 176,301,218 of record NC_134483.1, read on the forward strand.
ACATGATACAGGGTGTCCCGTCACTCAGGTAGGTTGCCCATAAAGAACAAACTGTCTACAGATTACTCAAACAATTAATCTAACGGCTTTTTTTTGTTAAAAAGGATAAAGCCATACCTTATTCCAAGTGTGCACGTTTGAGTAATGTAGCAGCTGCTCCGTCTGGGTTTCCTGCTCCCGAGATGTTGGGTGTCCCTATTCAAGGATGCGCCATCTGTTAAAGCGTAGAAATAAAATCAATGAGTCAAGGGTTCAAAAAAGTAACAACATGAGTTTATCTGTACCAAGGCACAATTGGGAGACAAGAATTCAGAAAGAACTCAAGCCTCTGAAAACATATTGCTTGGATCACATTGTTATACATTTCAAAATGAGTAATACACCCCTTAAGGGGGCTGGCTTAGAGATAAATAATAATATGATGACATGCAAAAATACATATTGGTTGATACATAAATATGCTGCATATGCTATATTCTTATCGATAATTTACCATAATGTGGGCCTCTTAACCTTGTGACATAAGGGAGTTACTCTGTTCAGCCCTGTATACACTGTAACTGTTAGATAATAAAGCCTAAGATCAGCAGGAATGTCTAAGACAGGAGAAATCGCTTACGAATGCTATTTCAATTTATTACATGACTCGTAGGAATTACACAAGGGTGGGTTAGATCCAGAAGCGATACTCTGCAGAATCAAACATTCACAGTTCATTCATTCACGAATGAAACAAATAAACATTCATATAAGCAAACACTCAGAAAATGGTGGTTTAGGCCAAAATGGAGGTGATGATAGCCACACACATTATCTCAATCTTCACAGTCCTCTCTTTTTATTCTTGAAAACATAGTCTTTTAAGGATAATTCAGATAAAACTCAGAAGCGTTGCACTGGCCTGGAGGGCCCAAGTTTGCATGGCTTTGATAGTTCTGGAAACTCACAGAGCTGCTGGCTATCATCTCAGCCAGGTTGGTCTTTCTGCCATCATCTTCATCTGTATTCCATTGAGGGGGACTGACTTTTCCTTTTGAGATTGCATCTTCCGTAGTGTCGTCTGTGATCAGTGGCATGGCCTGGGTAGAGGGTGTTACACACCTTTGCAGTAAGGTTTTACTGCACATGACAGTCATACAAAACAATCAGAACTGCAAACACACAGACAAATCCATTCATCAGTTTCGCTTCTAGAAAACCAACCAACATGGTAATTCCTAATAAAACCCACCTCTTATCTCCACCTTTCCTTAATCTCTCCTGTATCTCTGCGATCTTCTCTACCTCATGCTCAATCTTACCACTTTGATCTCTAAATAACATAACATTGCTCTTTAACTCGGGCACACACGATAAAATATAGTCCAGAGCCATTCTATTCTGTAGGGCCATTAATCTAATCTGTACCTGTTCTTGATTAAGTAAATTAATGAATGTAGTTGTATGATTGAGAACATCATCCAGTACATCTGTAAGTACATTGAGCCTGTCATATAGCAACTCAACTCCTACATTAGGAAATAAGCTAGCCCAAAATTGTTCTTTCCATAGACTACTTTTCAACCCCTGTGTGTTGGAAGTGGCTCTGCTATTCCTGATCCCGCCAGAGGGTCATTGTAAAGGCAGGCACAATTGTACCTAGATAGCAATACCCCGTCCAACCACATGGTAATACTCTGTAGGCCCATTTTCCACAAATCCAATACACTCCCCTAGGTAAACTAGAATTTGTGCAAGCACCTTTTACTATCTTAATTAAAACTGAAAAATGAAGGCCACATCCTCCCTGTAAATTTTTAGTTCAGGGCTGTAAATACATTTTTTCACAAATTTCATTAGTTGGTGGAGACACCTGGCCCATAAATTGATTGTTGTTCCCAGTGCAAAATCCACCTACAGGAACCTCATTTACCAGTGGAATTCGGTTTAGAAAAGTTTTAGAAAAAGTCCTTTGTAAACAAATTCAAATTAACATTTAATTTTTTACATTCAGCATTAGTGTAAGATATCCCTACTCAAGGGGTTAAATGTAATTCTCTCTTACGTCATTGGGGGTCACTAGAGTATGGCAGGGATTCATTGTATATATTCCCTTGTGACCCATAAACCTGTGTAGCATTGTGCAAGATTGTATGATTGTCTGCAAAATGATGTGACCATAAAACAATAAACATTACAAATATTTCAAAACTGATCATCCCTTGTCATCATCTGGATGGTGTAGGCTGATCTTGCCTAGCGGGGCATACATCTTAAAAACACACTCTAAAGCATAAAAATAATATGAAGTCCTGAAAAAAAAAATTGTTTGTTTAAGTCCGGGCCTTGATAATATTGAATCCAGAAAAAACAAATTGTTCGTTTAAGACCGGGCCTTGCCTGAAGTCTTAATTCCTTGGTGGTTAAATGTTCTAGGATTATTATGCCTAGATACACGAACTGTTGGTCAGTGGTCAGGGAAAAACCCGTCAAAACACTGGCTTGATGATTCTTTGTCTTTGTTAACTGTTTACGGTGGTGCCGGCACTTTTTTCTTGCGATGATGCTGCTTTGTATTCTCCTTGGTAGACTGTATAAGCTGCACCTAAGTTTGGAGAGACTTAAACATTTCATTAATAAAAGCACAAGGAGAGCGCTTTTAACCACTATAATTTAGTATCAGCACAATTTTTTTTGTTTTTCACCACTATCTTGGCATCCGCATATAAAATAAACACAAAAATACCTTGCTCACCAATTACAAAAGAAACAAATCAACGGTGCATAGGGAAATTTCGTAAGAGAACACTGATAAGTGACAATGCACTCATTGTAAACTGTAAAATATATATAAAATACCAGTTAAATAACTAATACCACTAATATCAAATTTATTACAGACTAAATGGGAAATATCCACATAAACTTAACTATAACACAACTAAAAATATACAACTTTTTTACAAGCTAAAAACTGACGAAATGCATAAAATGACAACTAATAAACCATAAATAAAAGTCCCCATGTGAACGAAACGGACAGTATACGGTAAACGAAAATGCTAATATGAACACGAGTGTAAAGCCCTATCAGAACATGAAGGGCCAGTGACCATAATATACTAACAATGCTAATTAGCTTCACCACAAAACACTGCGTAGTAGCAGCTTATCATATTAATACTTAGTTCCCAAACAGGCTCAAAATAAAGCTATCCAATAGTTATGCTGTAAAATGTAAAGAGGAGGGGTATACATAACAAAACAACACACATAAGGTAATGTTGCAATGAACAAAATAGGCAGAGTCCGCATATAGACAGGTGTGTAATGGAAAATCATATAAATTATCCTCTCTTTTGTTCATTTGCAAATCCTATGACATGTGAACAATATACGACATAAAGAATGATGGTATTTAAAACATCAGCAGCTTGAGATTTAAATATATATATATCATGAATTTGACAATAGCTACTGCTTTAAAAAATAAAATCTAGATTGCCTACAGTTGCATTCTTTAAAATGAGAGGCTATAGATCAGGGTTCAAATTAAGACACCTTTTGGAGGGAAAGGAGAGGTAATGGTTAAAAGTTATAAAAATACATCACATATGCAGTTAACTTTATAGGAAAAATTATTTCATATCTGATTTTATGCTTACTCGCTTATATTGTACGCTTTGTGAAGTACTGAGTATACTTTTGCCACTATTCAAATACGGAAAAACTTATTAAATATTATTGTATTATTAATAAAACAATTATAACAAATAGAATTAAAAATAACATCTCCTAATTAGAACAAATAGAATTGAAATGTGTTTACTGGTTTCTGCGTAGAGGTAATTTGGATACTGCATGTGGGGATTATAACCCCTTCTTGGAATAATTCCTACATAATAGGAGCTATGCCATCTAAAGCATTTCTGCTGAGTGGGTATTGGCCAATAAACTTAGTCCAAAAATAAATACATTACAGAATCATTCTCTTTCCCCATACTATAACTTAGCTGCTTTTAAACATTTTTTTTTTTCTCTCAGCTTCTAGTTAACTTTTCAGTCTGGAACGTGGTCTTTGTACATTCCTTAAGCTGGAGGAGGGGGGCCAGCCCGCTTGGCTGCTTTTAACCTTCCCTCTTTTAAATGACTGCTGTTCAAAAAATCAGACGAGCAGTGTATTTAAGAAAACAAACCGTTAGTTTCCTATTATAAGTTTGAACAGAGAAACCTTGATAACACAAAAACAAAACCATCTCTGCAACCCTTCCTATAAAACAAAAATCGTATTGTTTTATTTACTATTAATTCCTTATCTTTCTTACACACCCACACACACATATACACACGTTCTCTGAGTTTATCTTCCATCAACATTCATTCTCCTTTCTACAAAACTCCAACATGATCTTAATCTTGGGCCAGAGTAAAACTTAATAAAGCTTCCTTACTCCATAAGATCAGACTCTTTCTTTTTGTTTAAATAAAAAATAAACATTTACTTTTTAAAACTTTGCATTCTAGATATACCTTGCTTTTAGTCCTGACTCCTCTAAATCAGCACATACAATTTAAATTTAAAACTTCATTTAAATATTGTAACACAGTATCTCCTACGCCCAGGAACAAAAATTTTCTACAGTGAATAATACAAATTCATATTTGAGTCAGGGTGAAATGACTTCTTTTTACAACTGCCAAATTTTCATTCTCTTTTAAAATATTACACTAACAGACTTTAACATACAATACTTCCTAGGTTTATTTTAAATGCTACTGTCATGCCTTGTAAATGGCAGCAGGCTAAATATACTTTGACAAAAGGGTTTAAACTTAAATGACCCTTTTACAAGAGATTATTTGTTATTTTTATGATTAGTACTGACGTGACAATGTACGTGACAATGTAAAGCGCTATGTACACTAATGGCGCTATATGAATAAAGACATTCATACATACATACATTAACTATCAGAGTGACACACAAACACTTCACTCTATGACATGTATATTATTATGCCATCAAACTAGTTTCTATGAGCTTTCTAAGATAAAAACAAAAAACATTTAAAGAGGATGTCCCTTCTTCTTTTTCCATGCAGTATTAATGCATTCATTCCTAAAAAACTACTTTAACATTCTTAAATTCAAGCCATTTCTTCCTAGGTTAATAATTAACTTCCATGTCTCACAGACATGCAACTCCTGTGCCTCACAGACATGCAACTCCTGTGCCTCACAAACATGCAACTCCTTTTCAGTGAAAAAGGGTGAGAAAAAGGGGGAAGAGGAAATAAGGGGGATGAGGAAAGGGAGATTAGAAAAAGGGGGGTTAGAAAAAGGGGTGTCCACTAATGCTGCAGTTATTTTTAAAACAGAGCCTGATATGTTTCACTTTCCTTCTTATTTAATATATTCTGCGTCACTAATCATCCATTTTTAAAACATTTTATTGCCATAAAGTCCACACATAATTTCAAGGGACGTACCCTTCGCCGGCAACTGCTGAGAACGTAGGTTTCCCCATAATTCTCCTGTATTACACCGATCAACGTTAGCTGACCATGTACCTTACACCGATCAACATTAGCTGACCATATACCAATATTATACCGATCAACGTTAGCTGACCATGTACCAATATGGTGCCCCAACCCTTGGTATAATATAAGTAGAATATAGAGTTAAGGAACAGTGGCCTTAAAAATAGTTTCCTGCTGTTCCTTAACAATACAGTAGTTCTCTCCCCAAGTTCTAGGAGACTTAACACCTTATTAATTATTATACCTTCCGGGCCCTTACTTGGCCCTGCCGTTTAGCGGCACACGGTATAACCTGAGTTTATGGCAATAATATAAAAACAACAACAACAATACCTGATCAGTATAATATTGATAAACTCACATGATACAGGGTGTCCCGTCACTCAGGTAGGTTGCCCATAAAGAACAAACTGTCTACAGATTACTCAAACAATTAATCTAACGGCTTTTTTTTGTTAAAAAGGATAAAGCCATACCTTATTCCAAGTGTGCACGTTTGAGTAATGTAGCAGCTGCTCCGTCTGGGTTTCCTGCTCCCGAGATGTTGGGTGTCCCTATTCAAGGATGCGCCATCTGTTAAAGCGTAGAAATAAAATCAATGAGTCAAGGGTTCAAAAAAGTAACAACATGAGTTTATCTGTACCAAGGCACAATTGGGAGACAAGAATTCAGAAAGAACTCAAGCCTCTGAAAACATATTGCTTGGATCACATTGTTATACATTTCAAAATGAGTAATACACCCCTTAAGGGGGCTGGCTTAGAGATAAATAATAATATGATGACATGCAAAAATACATATTGGTTGATACATAAATATGCTGCATATGCTATATTCTTATCGATAATTTACCATAATGTGGGCCTCTTAACCTTGTGACATAAGGGAGTTACTCTGTTCAGCCCTGTATACACTGTAACTGTTAGATAATAAAGCCTAAGATCAGCAGGAATGTCTAAGACAGGAGAAATCGCTTACGAATGCTATTTCAATTTATTACATGACTCGTAGGAATTACACAAGGGTGGGTTAGATCCAGAAGCGATACTCTGCAGAATCAAACATTCACAGTTCATTCATTCACGAATGAAACAAATAAACATTCATATAAGCAAACACTCAGAAAATGGTGGTTTAGGCCAAAATGGAGGTGATGATAGCCACACACATTATCTCAATCTTCACAATACTCACTCTTTACCCATTTATTGGCATAGTAGTACATCATAACCATATAATATGGGCATGATAAGCCACTATAGCAGTCAATGGTCACCCTAATAAAAAGCATGATGGCCAAAAATACACATTTATAAAAGATTTACACAAGCACCTAAACACTCCAAATCAAAAAATAAAAGCTCTAGCCAACCAAGTAAATAAATGCAAGCACTAGCCAACCAATTAAATACACAAATAAAAGCACTAACCAACCAATCATTTGAATACATAAAAGCACTAACCAACAAAACAATTAAATTAATTTTAACCACTAGCCAACAAATCAATTAATTAATAAAACCAATAGCCAACACATCTATTAATTAATAAAACTACTAGCCAACAATCAATTAAAACTAGTAGTCCACAAAATAAATAATTAATTAAAACCCCTAAACAATTGGAAAATTAAATAAAAACAAGCCATCCAAATTACAAACAATTTAAGCCAAACAATAAACAGAAAAAAAAAACAATCACTTGAAAAAAAGCATTTGCAAAAAATTAATTGGCTGTCACTGTATTTATCTGTACCCTAAAAAGGCACAGATTAATACATTATTAGTCAATGGGCAATGAAAAGCATAAAAATAATAAAATACAATGAAAAAAAATGTAAAAATAAAATTACATACATTCAATGTTTTTTTTATCTTTAGAAGCGTTGACCATCCAAATTCCGGTGATTCTCCAAGCTCTCGTACCGCAACGTCATCAAGGTCAATCCAGCGCCATCCACCTTGAAGATCCGGAACAGGTAACAAAATTCTTCTTTCTTTTATCTTCTTTCTTCATCTGTCATTATTTCTTTCTTTTCTTTAATCTTCTATCTTCATCTGTCAATCCAAAACCTAATGGTAAATCCAGAACAGGATGTTCTCTCGTTGTCTTCTTCCTGTTTAATGACGCGTCCAGGCCTTCAAAGGGCATATGATGGCACATTTCCATGTCAGATGGTAGAGCTCCAATCTGATTCGACGCTGTATCATATGCCGCCTATTTTTTTTTTTTAAGGATGTGCCGTCATCTCCAAGGAAGGTACGTCACATCCTTAAATCCACATGGCTATATCACATGGTATTACAGCCAATGGGATTGAAGACAATCCTATTGGTTGCTGTACCATGTGATAGGTTACATTAGTTCAAAATAATGTTATATCACTTTAAGGGATGACGTTACATCCTTTTGAACTAATGTAACCTATCACATGGTACAGCAACCTATGGGAGTGTCTTCGATCCCTTTGGCTCTAATACCATGTGATATAGCCATTTTGTTTTAAGGATGTGACATTCCTCCCTTGGAGATTACAACACATCATTAACAAAAAAAGAGAGACGGGCACATGATACAGCATCTAATCAGATTGGAGCTGTACCATCTGACCTGAAAATGTGAAGTCAGGCCCTATGTAAGGTATGGACGCCTCATTTAACAGGACTCAGATGACGGGAGAACATCCTGTTTTTGACAACTGCCTTTTAAATTACTCATTAAATGTGAGTGCAATACCTGCCAAGGTTTCATATATAACACTTTATATTAAACTATTTGACACTATATTGTTTCCCTATCCTGAACCTAATGCATGGTCAATCACTGGGACGGAGGCTGTGTGTCTGAGAAATACTGTGGGGATCCTGTTACCAAACTGCTTGGAGTGTGCAGAGATCTGACCTTAGATGCCAACACCTCTAAGAGATCCTGATAGAATTGAAGATTGAGCTGAGTTCCTGGTCCTTATTTTTGCTAAAAGCATTCATCTGTCTTTCTAACTGTGAGTGCATATCTTACCAATTAATAGTCAAATAATTTGGACATACTACCCTATGCTCTTTTTCTTTCTCTCTCCTATTTTTGCGCCTAGGTCAATCTTGTGGCATTCATTATATCAGTACATGTGGAGCCGTGGACCTTTTTGGCTGCAGATTAATAGGGATAGATAGTTATAAAGGGTTAACACCTCCCATTATCAATTTATGTCTGTCGCTACATATTATATGGTATATATAATTGAGATAATTGTGTTTAGAGATGTTCTGTTTCTCTCTCTCTCTCTCTCTCTCTCTCTCTCTCTCTCTCTCTCTCGCCTCAGTTAGCATGTTAAATGTTAAAGTTCATGACAGTACAATTAGAAAAAACTGAACAAGTATGGTTTGTTTGGAAGGGTTGCCAGGAGAAAGCCTGTTCTCTCTAAAAAGAACATGGCAGCACGGCTTAGGTTTGCAAAGTTGCATCTGAACAAACCACAAGACTTCTGGAACAATGTCCTTTGGACAGATGAGACCAAAGTGGAGATGTTTGGCCATAATGCACAGCGCCACGTTTGGCGAAAACCAAACACAGCATATCCGCATAAACACCTCATACCAACTGTCAAGCACGGTGGTGCAGGGGTGATGATTTGGGCTTGTTTTTGCAGCCACAGGACCTGGGAACCTTGCAGTCATTGAGTCGACCATGAACTCCTCTGAATACCAAAGTATTCTAGAGTCAAATGTGAGGCCATATGTCCGACAACTAAAGCTTGGCCGAAATTGGGTCATGCAACAGGACAATGATCCCAAGCACACCAGCAAATCTACAACAGAATGGCTGAAAAAGAAAAGAATCAAGGTGTTTCAATGGCCCAGTCAAAGTCCAGACCTCAACCCGATTGAAATGCTGTGGCTGGACCTTGTGAGAGCTGTGCATAAACAAATGCCCACAAACCTCAATGAACTGAAGCAACGTTGTAAAGAAGAGGGGGCCAAAATTCCTCCACAACGATGTGACAGACTGATAAAGTAAAACAGAAAACGATTACTTCAAGTTATTGCTGCTAAAGGTGGTTCTACAAGCTATTGAATCATAAGGTGTACTTAATTTTTCACACATGGCTTCTCCATTTTGGCTTTATTTTTGTTAAATGAATAATGACACAGAGTAATATGTCATGTGTTGTTCATCTGAGGTTATATTTACCTAATTTTAAGACCTGCTAAGGAACAGATGATAGTTATTATGTCCTGATATGTAAAACCATGTAATTCAAAGAGGGTGTGCTTTCTTTTTCACATCACTATATATATATATATATATATATATATATATATATACCACACCACGTTGTAGCATCTTTTAGTCCCAGATTAAGGCAGGTAATGAAACATAGTATTTCTCTAGATGTTTTTTTTTTACAGTGATAAATAATATACTAACAGGCCCATCGTTCCTTTAAGTTAAAACAAAATCATAAAAAAACTCCTACTCATTTTAGGAGACTAACTGCACATAAAGCTTTAACCCTTACTACCCGGGTGGACAGCTAAGCTGATTACCACCCCAAACAGGTACTATTATGACTGAACATATAAAGTCTCTGTACACAGCAATAAAGGGTTTCGGCTATCTGTTAGTCCAGGGTTTGAAGCAGACATCCCCGCTTCAGCGCAACCTCGCGGCCTTCCTTCCTAGAGGAGCTCGGCCCCATGTGTGCGCAGAGAATCTCTCCTCTGTAAGTCCAATATTAAGGATAGGACATCCCCGCTTCAGCACGGTCTCTCGTCCTTCTTTCTTCTTCCTGGGATTAACAACTAAGGCAGTCCCAGCAGGCTCCGCGACCACCGTCCAGCGGGCATAGGGGGCTGTGCCAGCTTCCACAGCTGGGGAGAACTCTTCTCTGTCCCCCCTTCTCTGAGGAACAGCAGTCAGTCTCTCAGCATGGCAGCTTTCTGTCTATCTTTTAAAACATTTCCTTGTTCAGTCTGCTCAATTAGGCAGCAGGCTGTTGCTGGGTTCTCTAGGGAAGTTAACTCTCTGTGTATTAGAAAGTCCCATAGCTGCCCTATTCCGGCACCCAGAGGACAGTGATGGCATATATATATATATATATATATATATATATATATATATATATATATATATATATATATATATATATAGATATATATATATATATATATATGTGTGTGTGTGTGTGTGTATATATATATATATATATATATATATATATATATATACACACACACACATACAACTAGAACTTCCTATACCAGAAGAGCTGGTTCCAGTGAGTGACCTCCCAAACCATGCCTGCATGAGATAATGGGAAACACATTTTAATGTAGACATCTCAAATGATGAATGGACGCGTATTTGAGAACAAGCATTTAAAACCTCAATATGTACAGTGACAAAGGAAAATATTAATAAAATTATATTCAGGTGGTATTTAATGCCCAAACGTCTTAACATTATGTTCCCAGGGACTTCCACTTCTTACTAGAGAGAATGTGGCCAAACGGGCGATCTGGCATATATCATGTGGTTCTGACATAAAATACATATATTCTAGTCAATAATCCATAACTTGATAGAAGAAACTGTAATCTTAAAACATAACTCTAAAAAGTTCCATCGAATTTGAGACAATGGATAAATAGATGGGATCAAAGATGGGAGATATTTTTTCAATATCTTTGAAAGGTATATACATCCATCTGTGGTATGCTGAAAGTTTGACCATTGTGCACTGCATTATATATACAATTTACATTGTCAAGATGTCTGTAATGCTAATGACAAAGTAATTTCATGGTTACTCCAAACCACATTCATCAGATACCTTAATAGGCCTTTTGTGTTCTTGAATATGAAATAGCATCCTTCAAATTGTTTGGTATAGCCTTCTAACCATGGAAGCCATCACAATTCACTTTTCTGGCATAAAGTTCGAAGGGCACATGGTACTGGAAAATAAAACTGGCCAAATCTACAGTATGTGGCTGTCCTTTGCAGCATGTACAGTATGTAGCATATCTTTCCCAGGTTTTCTTTGGTATTACAGGCAGAGGGATGGGGAGGATGGGTCATAGGCACAATGTCAACGTCACTGAATGGGTAAGACAGTATATATGGGCTTTTACACATCTGGAGATTGCTTTGAGGCACACAGAGGACAGATAATGCTGCCTCCAGATATGGTGCTATCTTCTTAAATAGTCTATCCATAAGCGCATCGAGACCATCCATGTGCCTAACAATATGGGCCAGCCTCTCTGACATGAGTTTAATTTTTTTCCTGTGAGTCCATTCTCTGGTCCTGCATAGTTAACCACATGGTCTGTGGCAGTTCTGACCACAATTGTGCAAGGCATATCATTGCAATTGTCAAATATAAAACCACTTGACAACGTACAGTAGTGTAGTATAAATGCAGACTGGAGCTCAGTCCTTGGTGTAGTGTTTTGGGTCTAAGGGGAGGTGTGCCAGAATGGGACATTTGGTCACTGCCTTTTCACCACGATCAAATGACCGCCGCCACTGGTCTCTTCTAAAGTAAGTTTACATACTAGGATATGGGGTTTATTTAAGGGGCTTTAGCAGTTAGGATATCATTTAAGGGAATTAGTGGTTAGGGTAGGGGATTTTAGGGTAAGGGTTAAACATTGGGACTTACAGTACCTTAGCATTGAAGCAGCTGTCTACCTCTTGTGCAGCAAAATAATTGGATTTAATTGTAGTTCTTAAACAGACTGTAAAGTATTGCAATGCACCATTAAGTGGAAACCTGTATTTACTTAAAAAAGATGCTGCTGCTGCTGCTGCTGCTGCTGCTGCTGCTGCTGCTGCTGCTGCTGCTGATGATGATGATGATGATGATGATGATGATGATGATGATGATTGTAAGATATGTGTGCAGATTTATGCTAATTTTAGGGTGAAATTAACATAAGGATTTATTGCCTGTGCCTTTAAACAACACAGCAAACAAAAATATACATAAAACAACAGGTTATCTTCCCTCTCCAGTTTCAATTGTTCATGGAACAGATCACAGTCATGCCTGGCAGTTTGTAGGACATCTTCAGGGCTGGTCAAGGGATTGTCACTTATTGGTTCCAGCTCCGCTTCCCTGGTATTGTTGGTTGAGGGTTTCTCACTGTTAGAACTCGGCAGTCACTTCTACCGGGTATACGACTTCAGCCTTGGGCCATCTGGATATTCTGTCACCCATGGGATGAATCCTTCATTTTCTCTAGACTGCAGGACATCTTGCCCCCCGTATTTCTCAGCGGGATCTGCAGACATGTCTGTTTCTCCCATGGTAAGTGAAGAACTGCTTTTCTTTTTCCGCCTCTTTGTATTGAATGACTCCCTTCCATCAGGGATACTGGGATATCCTTCTATATTTGCAACTTCAGCAGTTCCACTGTATCCGCCATGCTTTTCTTGCAGTTGCGTTAGGTGGCATAAATATTCAGCGATCTGCTGCTCCTGCTCTTGCATCGGCCGATCACAATCGTCATCATAGAGAGTGGTCTTTTCGGTGCAGGCACCTCCACCATTTATGGGGTGTTTTGTGGGTGTGACTCGGTTTGGGTTCCCCATAAGAGATATCGTTATCTTTATCCATATCCTTATTGGACCGGATGGGCCACTCTTCCGTGGGGTAGGGTTCATTACAGGAACGCCACATCTTGTCCTCCATTTTGGTGGTATCACAGTAGAGGCAACGTTTATTCTAACATTTGCCGTAAACTAGCCGGGTTACATTCTGGGTATGTGCTGGGTATGTGCTGGGTATGTTCTGGGCTAGTGTGAGGCACGTTTAAGGCATTTCTGCATTGACTAACGACCCATAGGATTAACACAGCAGGGATCCCTGGCAGTCCAATTCAGTTTGAATGGGACTGCCAGGGACCCCCGCTGTTAATCTGATAGGCCATTAATCAATGCAGAAATGCTGGGGCTAGTTTAAGGAAAGTTTAAGGCATGTATTCAGAATGTACCTGGGTGTTTCCTGGGTTTTTTGGGGAATTGCCACTGGTTTTTGTTCGAATAAGAGTTGCCTCTACTGTCAAGTGTATTTTTCTTCCTGTATTTTTCTTCCTGACCTAGGGAGGCACTATTGCAGGTGTTTTCTCTGTATTCGCTGGAAACCCAGCTGGTAGTCCAACAGGTGGGCATACATTGCTTACAGAGTTTGTAGCTCTTCAAGCGTCTCTGTAGACTTTTTCTTCTTTACTTTGGTAGGTTCCGAAACATAAGCAGTACTGTGCACACATTCTTTCTCATCAGGGATACTGGATGTGCACTTGCACTTGTGTACTTGCTTATGTACCTTACTTGACCACAGTGCATTGCTTGCTGCTGCAGTTCCTTGGCTCATTGAAAAAAATATTCCTCTGGCTGCTGCGCTTTTCCAAGCGCCACATAGGCAACATCCTCATCATCAGAATAAGATCTGAAGGGACACTGCTCCATGTGGCTGGGATCTTAACAGTAGGAACACAGTTTCTTCTCCATTTCTACAAATTCTGTATTTAACTTCAGCTTGGCAGCCATTTTAAAAACCCACAGGGCTTTTTTTCCCACAAGTGGTGGGATAGACTCTGGTGACAGCATCAGTACTTTGTGTGGGTTACCATCTGTCGCAGTCTCCCCAGTCCAACTGTGGCATTGTGGCTTTCTCCAGTGCAGTGTAGATTTCCTATCTGGATGTGTAGCCCTTTAATTCTGGTCACTTCTGCACGTGATTCTTTGTTTTGATGCTCAGGCTGTTGCAGGAACTTTATGCAGGCAAAAGCACAACAAAATTCACAGGCAGTCTCCGGGGCCCCTTTGAAAATCAAGGGCCACCTCTCATCCCACTTCTCACACCATATGTAAGAGATGTGTGCAGAGGTATGCTAATGAAGACCATTTAGGGTGAAATTAACATAAGGCTTTATTGCCTGTTCCTTTAAACAACACAGTGTAACACTTGCGCTGCCCACGAGCAAGACAGGACACCGATACTGAGAAGGGGAAGTATAGAACCACGCACCCAGAGCAGCAGAAGCGTGCCTGGCAGATGGATTGTCAATGTAGCCGGGTCTGGTTTGGAGAGAGCGGGTTAGTCCTGATACTTGCCAAGGTTTTGGGATGGAGAGGTCAGAATAGTAAAAGTCTGTAAACTGTGGTCTGGGATTGGAGAGGTACACAGAGTCGATGGTAAGCCGGGATCGATGTCCAGAGGGGGTTCAGTTGTCAAGCCGGGTCAGTACACGTAGAATCCAAAAACTGTAAGAGAACACAAGACAGGATCAAGGCACAACAGATGCAGGAGCACAAAGCTACAACTAGTTATGCTCAGCAATGACTCTGAGCATGAGCAGGGTATAAGTACCTGGCGTGGGCCAATGGGACAAGAGGCGGAGCAGAGGTGCGGTCCCAGCAGGAGCTGCGATAGGCTGCAGGGGATAAGTGGCACAAGATTAGTTGCCTCGCAGCTGGGGAGCGGAGCACGACGTCACGTGATCGCGCCGCGCGAGAGAGAAGCGTGATGCATCTGAGGGGGCAGAGCTAAGCTCCGTGGCAGCGCTAGAAGAGCTGCGTGTACGCTCTGTAAGCAGAGCGGGGGTGCACGCATGTGTTGGTACCAGAGCGGAGGTCTGTGCAGAGACAGGAAAGGAGGGAACACGTCTCAAAGGACATGTTCCCCGTTTCCTTACACACAGCAAACAAAAATATACATAAAACAACAAACACCTATCCCTGTGTAAGGGCTAACTCCCTCCCCAGTCACTATCTGTAAGACTGAGGGGAAAAGCAGCAAACTACCCCCAAAGTCTCAGCGGTACCTTAAAGCAGGTGGCCCTTCAGGTCAGTGGTGTTCAGGTGTCTTTGTGTGTTTGAGGGCCAAGCTTCTGGCAGGTTCCTGGGTTCTCTGCATCCAGGAAAAGAG
Organism: Ascaphus truei; assembly: GCF_040206685.1. Taxonomy (NCBI): domain Eukaryota; kingdom Metazoa; phylum Chordata; class Amphibia; order Anura; family Ascaphidae; genus Ascaphus; species Ascaphus truei. Next base: position 176,316,675 of record NC_134483.1, read on the forward strand.
GTCTGGTCCCCTTCTGTCTTGTTTGCAACACACAGTCCTTCGGTACATTCAATACCTCTTTCCTCACGTCAGCACCCTAGTGTGCTGAGGAAAATCTCTCTCTCTGTTTCCAGCAGGTTTTTTTTGTATCCTACTTATCCTACATACTTGAAAACGAGAGGTAACTCTCAATATTTACTTCCTGGTAAAATATTTTATAAATCAATAAATACTTGGATTACCAGGTGGAGCTGGTTAATTGACTATCTGCAATCAACCAGCTCTCTGCTGGATTTTCAGAACACTAGAGGCAATCTCTAAAACAGGGATAAGTCCCTGTTACAATGATGATGTTAATTATGATGAAGAATGACATTTACTTTATCCTACCTAAAATTAACATGTAACTGAAGACCGCACTGTCCTTAACCATTTTGACACAAGTATTGATCACTAATTCTTTCGCTGTAAATTACATCTTGATGCAAAGATTAAAAGAAAAAACTGATTAGAAGAAAGACAAAAACAACCAACATCAAGAACCTCAAGAATAACAGCAGAGTATTTCAACTACAGCTGAAAAATCAGCTTGCTCAAAATGCGCGAGGACACTTTAAAAAACAATTATGAAGAGCTAATAAAGATTGTAGCTGAAAGCGCAGAAAAAGATGAAGGAAACGCTAAGATAAAAAATGATAAGATAACATCAGATGAGACAAATCAGTTACAGGATAGACAGAGGGTTGACATAAATGGAACCTTTTCAGGTTGGGCTAAGTATGTGAGTGGAGTCCCTCAAGTATTGGTACCGGGACCCAAGCTATTTAAAGTGTTTGTTGATTACCTTGAGGTTGGCATAAAGAGGTTGGCATCTTTGCTGACAACACTAACTTGTGTAAGATAGTCAAATAAGAGCAGGGTGTAATTTCTCTCCAGAAAGATTTACAGTAGATAGACTGGAAACTTGGGCATGTAAATTGTAGATGAGGCTTAATGCCTAATGCTATGAATTTGGGAAACACGAACAAAAAGGTGACTTACAAATTAAATGGAAAAAAAATTAGGTTACTTCTTGATGGAGAAGGATTTAGGAGTGCTTGTAGACAGCAGTCTTAGCAATAGTGCCCAAAGTCATGCAGTAGGTACAAAGATAAATAAGATCTTATCTTGCATGAAACGGGGAATGGATGAAAGGGAAGTATGTCCTTGTATAAAACATTAGTAGGACCAGACCTTGAATATGAGGTACAGAATATGGAGTACAGTTTTGGGTACCATTTGTGAGTTTGGCCTTGTAAATCGACATGGTTTGACATGGTTATAAGTAGTGGTACTACTAAAACTAACCAAAATTCTGTATTCTGTATTCAAAATTCCCTAACAGTGTCTATAAAAAGTAAGAAACTGCATTTGCATTTTGAAGCAAAATCACCTGCAGGTGGTACAAAACCCATCAAGAGTCTGAAATATAGGTTTTGATGAGATATGGGGTGTGCTCACTCAAGGATATATCTCATGGATAGGTCTAACAATACCAATCTCATCACTTTGGAGGAAATGAGAAATAAAATGTGAGTTATTTGATGAAGTTTTGCTTTCTGCACTTAACAGAGCTAGTAAAAATCAGCTAGTTGTCAAAAAAATTGAGTTTGTGCCTTTTTTGGTAATTCTTCCTGATTTGCTCAGTCGAAATGAAACCACTTCTAAAAAAAAGCCTTTTCCTCACAGTTTCGACACGTGAGAAGGGTTTACAGAATAGCAAAACATGTAAATCCAATCAGAAAGTGCTCTTTCCTCACAGATTTGCACAACTCACAGCTTCTAGAATATCCCCTAAGTCTTGCTTGACTAGCACATAAAAATGTGTGGGAACTTATTGAATTAAATCAATAGGGGACTGAAGATGAGATGGAGAGTATCTGGAAGAAATAAGACAATCTTTCAGAAGAACCTTCTATTGTGCCTCCAGAGAAAAGTTTTCAACCAGTGTATTCTCCCTGTGCTCACATACAGTATGGATATAAATCTTGGATACATACAAAGATAATTCAGAAGCTTCAGACAACCCAAAGAAGTATCGAGAGGTGTATGCTTAGTATACTCAAAGAGACAGGAAAAAGAATAAATGGGTTTGAAATCAAACAAAAGTCTGTCATATCATCACACAAGTGACAAAATTGAAATGATAGTGGGCCAGACATACTGTATCGGAAGAAGCAATGTACAAAGGTTGGACAATTGGACAAAGATTGTATTTGAGTGGATTCTAAGGGAAATTTAAAGACCTAGATGTTAACCAAAAGAAATATGGGATGAGGAAATCAAAAAAATTGTTGAAGCAACATGGAGAAGAGAGGCTTGCAATCACAATACCTGGATCATTTGGGAATCCTTCCTAAATGGAAGGGCAGTGGATTGGCAAGGTTTATTTAGAGTGTACGTGTACACAGTATTCTCTATGTCTTTTTATATGTGCTGCTGTGTCTCTTTATGTCATTAATGCCAAAAACTGTATTTCTCTAAATACTTTAGACCCCCTGATTTGAACACTGTCAAATTGTTCTGGCATGAATTAAAGCACCATCTGTGCAAGTTTTTAAAGCCAGCTAACAAAGATAAATTAGTGAATGTGATAAATACATACTGTACTAGGATGAAAGTCTGAGTCTCAAAACAGGCAACACTTAAATCAACCATCTAAGAAATATGTTACCGACAACTTTAGCAAGAAACGGGATGGTAATAAGGATATAAAAGAAGCAATGCATATTACGCCTTGATACTGTTTTTTAGTGTCCAGAACAAAAGTACATTGTACTTGTATTACATTCTGTTCTACTGAACAAACTAAAAGAAAATACTGTGTTGAATATTTAGCTCTCAGTTTAAGGACCTCATCATGGTCTGCTTTGTTTGCTATAAGCATACGCTGTGGCTTATTGCTTACTAGCATCTACAGCTGATGGGGTGAAAATGGCTTATTCAGATTTGATATGGTGTAGATTTTAGTCATCTGAAGTGTATTCACATGTGTTACAAAACAACCAATCAGTATGGAGAGTGCGGACAGACTGATAATGGCTCTTTACAACGAATGTATTCAGTGTATTGGAAGAATATATTCAAATATATTGTTTCACTATTAATACACAGGCAGAGACAATTCACAGGCAGGGACAATTCACACCCAGGTGAAGCAGGGGTGTTCTGGTGGAGGGAAGAAGGGGAGAGCTATCCAGACAGCTGTAGCCCAGAACATTTCTATTGTTCCTCGGACTGCAGATAGCAAGCTGTTTAGTGTACCAAAACTTCAGTGAAACAGGGTGTAATAACAATGGCAGATTAATCAATCTGGTACTTCAAGGGTTAATGTGGCAACAATTTGAGTTAAAAATACAAATAAATAGTTTTTAATGACAGGTCAAGACCCTTCCTGTTTCTGTGCTGATCTACAAAGAGGGCTTAACTGAAGGGCTATCACTGACGACCCACTAAATGTTAAATATTTACAGTTCAGAAGGCTGTGGACGATAGCCAGATGCTGGGCTGTCAGCTTCTAAGAAATCCACACATTCTTGAAATATTCCCTCTGCATCCCAGAGAGAGGTAACAAACAGGTAATCAGTTACAGTAGCTGGAGGATATCATGGAATAACAACTATTCTGAAGAATAATGTATAGCTATTGGTAATCTTTGCAAGGAGACAAATGCAATAAGAGCAAGCACCTGAGGTTTAGGATGTGGCAAGGCAGAGACATCCAGTTGTCACTCAAATTTAGGAGCAAGTTGGTCAAAATGAGTATTGTTACATTTAGCAAATGCACCTGAATCTATTGATTAGCTTTCTCTTGCTCTCTTGCTCTCTTGCTCTCTTGCTCTGGCGTTCTCTCGCTCTCTCTCCCCTCCCAAATACCCTACATATATAATAATTTCCCAGAAAGTGAGTGAAACAGGTAGGAAGTTAAAGTGGCAATACTGTATTTTCGGATTTTCATTTCCGCGTAATCCATGGAACGTATTTCGGTGGATTTCAGCCTTGGATTCCACAGAAGCCACACTGCCGGACCCTGAAGATTCAACTAAAACTTAAACTGACGAAATCAAACTCTGCTTTTCATGCTGCATATCAGATTGGACAACTAAAGACCCATAAAATCAGCGGAACGCATTCCAGCAGGTTCACCCATCTCTATTCCTTTCCCCCCGGGTGGGAAGCAGGGGTCAGCTTAAAACCAAAATATTTTTTATAAAAATAAAAAAAAAAAGAAACCTGTCAATTATGAATGCCGCATTCAGAGTGCTGGATACTTCTGTTAATCAAAAATAAATCAGATATCAACTTGGATATATAAAGGAGTATAGTATATTGCCAGGTGGAATCTCCATTTAGAGAAAGCTAAAACAAGGATTGAAATCTATATTTTAACAGAAAAAGCAAAAACAGTTTTTTTTAATTAAATAAAGATTATGAAAACTGTATGGCTTAAAACAGTTTTCCTTTAAATTGAATCCCTTTTGAATAGGGTCTTATGGAGAATCAAAAACACAGCAAATACACTTCATACTGTAGAGTTCTATTAGTAGCATAAAATGTACACAAATATGTCTGACCTTTTTCTGTTATTGCAAAAATAAAAATTCAGACAAAGAAAGGGGCAGAGCAGGGGTGAGAGTTGTTTAATTGGAAGGTGTGAGGCTGTGTAGAATGTAAATATAATGGAGCTTACTGTAGCACTCTTTTGCTTATTTCTTTTATTTGCACCAATATCCTACGGTCTGGGTCAACTGAAGCAAAGTCACTTGCTGTGTCATTAAAGTGATGAGTTCTGTAATCAAGGCTGATTGTCCCCAAAAAACTTGCACTCACCCTGTCTACTATAATTCCGATGGAGGGCTAGGGTCCTGCATCTGTACCGCTAGATGCATACAACAATGATAAAATCATATTGGATCAGAACTCAAAATAAATAAATAAAAGAAAATTACAAACTGCATTTTCCTTTTGGTCTCACCAAATTTCTTCTTTATTTTATCAAAAGAAAGCAGTGATACAGAAAAAATCTCAAAATACGCAAGGGAAGGAACATTTTGCAGACACACTGTTATATGTGCAAACTACAGCATTGTGTGTGTTGTAATACAGATACACAGAAATGGAAGCTAAAAGCACAATGATGGCCAGGGCCATCGTATTCCCATACACCGTATTCCCGCATACCACTTCACCAAGAGCGTGTTTCAGTCAGATTTTGGTTTGATTTTCACATGGCTCACCTCTGGCTGACAACTGTCCTTAGCAAGTTTTTTAATACCATGACCCATACTGTAAATGTGCTTGCGCTGCACCTACATTTTTATTTTGACATTAAAAGAATGTTTATTTCTTGTTTAGGGCGAGACAGGACTGGTGCACTATCTGAACAGTGTCCAACTGAACTTCCTTATTTATTTTTTGAGTAGTGGAGCTGATATCTCTCCAACCTGTAGCAGATTTCCCGATAGGTCCAGGCCTAGGGCGGCAAAATTTGGGTGCAGCAAAAATCTCCGCCCCATATACTTTTCAAGCGCTCATGTGCCTATTGGGCCTTATGAGAAGTCATTTTATCTGTTGCGACCACCACCTTACTTGCCGCCTCCCTCCTCCTTCTGATCCGCAGCATCAAATGACGTCATGACATCACGTTACCATGGCAATGTGATGCCGGCGACGTCCGTGGCATCATTTGACGCTGCAGTTCACAAGGAGGAGGGAGCGGCAGGTAAGGAGGCAGCCGCAACAGCTGTGCATAGGGGTGGTGGAATTTGAAATCAGCATCTTAAAATAAAACACGACATTTAAATAGAAAGGCAAATTAAATAGGGAGGCATGTTACCTAATTGGCTATCATCCCTTCCTTTTTGATAATGTCACGTAACTTCAAAAAAGGAAAGGCATCAAATTGTATATCTACAGTACCAATCCGATTGGTGGGTATACCATGTGACGGCTTCCATTTTTTTTTCTTCCTGAAGTGATGTCATCTTAAAGGGAAGGAAGCATATACTACCTGATTGGCTGGTTTCCCTCCCTTTAAGATGACGTCACGTCCTTAAAAAAAATGGAAGCTGTCACATGGTACACCAACCAATAGGATTGGGGGTGTACTAGTTGACACTCAAATGTGACATCACAGGCCTTATATAAGGCCTATCCTGTCTCATTTGAGCTCAAAAAGCCACCAGGGCAATAACTCCGGGCCACATTGGATTACAAACAAGAGATGACAGAAGAAAGAAGAAAAGAAGGAAAAGAAGAAAAGAACTTACCGGAGACGTCTCTTCAATCAACAGAGGATCATAGACTTATGCGCATCAGGCTGTTGAGCATTGCATCGTGGGTCGAGAGTGGGTGCCAGAGTAGAACGAGGGGGAATCCTGCAAAGGTAAGAAACACATTGATTACATTTTATTTAAAGTTTTTTTTTTTTTAAGGTTGCCCATTGACTGCCAATGTGTTTATCTATGCCCATTTCTTGGTCTAGATAAGCACAGTGACAAGCAAGGCAATTTTTGGCAAATATTTTTTTTAATTTCACTGTAATGTTTTTTTTTTTTGTGTGTGTTTTTTTAGGATGCTTGTAACAGGGGAGTTATCCCTGTTCAGGTAATGTGCCTCTAATCCAGCAGATTGCTGGTTAACTCCTGGTAGTCAATTAACAAACACCACCTGCCTGATTAGGTTGCTTAGAAATGGCTGTCTTTTGAGACAGGAAGGGAGACTCCTTAGCTCACACCTGAGCTGAGCTTGGAGACAAAGCAGAGATTGTCCCTTACTCTCACAACTTGTGAGACTGACATGGGGACAGACATCTTGAGTCTACTGTACCAGAAGAGGCTGCTTGCAAGACACAGAGGAAACGTCTAAACCTGAATGCTGACAAATCCTGAAGAAAAGGTAGCAACCAGGAACAGAGAAGATTTTCCCTCCAAACCACAAGGAACAGATAAGACTTTCATTTATAAGACTTTTTTTATATCTGTTCATTTGATGCTATATGTTTGGGGCTGGGAGACATGCTTATCTAAAGGGAGTGGTGGATTGCAAATTATTTCACTAGAAATACTCCCAAGTGAATAGAAGCTTTGTTTACCCCTTGTTTAGATGGTTTCCTGATGCTAAGGAAACAGGCGCAATAAATGCCTTATTTAATTTCACTATAACCAGACTCCCTTACATACCTCTGTGAGCGTCCGCCTACATATGGCGTCCGAAGTGGGACAAGAGGTGGTTCTTGAAGTTAAGGAACCTGGAGTTTGGCTGTGAATTTTTTTTTTATGCTTTTTGCCTACAAACAGTCAGAACAACGTAAAAAAAAAAACAAAAAAAAATCTCATGCAGCAGAGACCAGAATTAAAGTGATACACATCCATGCAGGAAACTTACACTGCACTGAAACTTACAAAACCACAGACTCCTTTCCCCAATCCCAAGAGGAGAGAGAGACTGCTGAAGCAGGTAAACCTTATTTGCCTATCACAATAATAAAGTGTAATATGGTCATTGGAATAGGGGGTTTTGCCTTCCAGCCATAGTCAGGGTTCAAGAAGTGAGTTAGCCCTTGAAAGGGATAGGCATTTGTTGTTTTCAAATGTTTAGCTGAAGCAGTGAATACAGATGGTGACCCATGAACGGTACTGATTCTGCAAGTGAAGGCTGCCACACCGCATAGGACTACCAGTTGTGAATGGAGTATATGCAGAAAAATGTGAAAATTGATGCAAAACTGTGCTGAAGCAGGAGAATTTTCAGTAAACAAGTGCTGAGGGTAAAATTGCCTACTAGAAAAAAAAAGGAATTGCTGAACTGTGTAAAAGGTATCCCAAAGTGTGAATAGTGAATGTCATAATACCCAAAGTTGAGACTGAACTGAAGCAGAAAATCAAATTATTTGGCTGAAGCAGAGAGATTGCACGTAGCAAGTAAATGGTGTAAAGCAAACATACGTTTTTACCTAGCAACTACACAACAAGCATACCTAATGAGATTTTACCTAGCAAGTAAATGGTGTAAAGCAAATAGACGTTTTATGTAGCAACTGTACATCCTGTATACCTGATGAGAGAAAATGCATGCACAGTACTGCTGATATTGTAAAACTTATCCAAGAAAGAGAAAGTCTACAGAGATGCCTGTGAGAGCTACGACCTCTACAAGCAAAATATGCCCACCTGTAGGACTACCACAGTTGGGGGTTCTAGCAAATACAGTGGCAACAGCTGAAATAGCGCCTCCTGAGGTCAGGAAGAAAACTACACCTGAGAGCCCCAAAATGGAGGACAAGATGCAGTGTTCCTGTAATGAACCCTACCCCATGGAAGAGTGGCCCTTCCAGTCCAATAAGGAGGAAAATATCTCTTAAGGGGAACCCGAACTGAGTCACACCCACAAAACACCCCAAGAATGGTGGGGGTGCCTGAACTCAGCACGAACAGAAAAGACCGCTCTCTATGATGACGAATATGGTCGACAAGAGAGAGAGTGGGAGCAGCAGATCACCCAATATTTCTGTCAGCTAAAGCAACTGCAAGAAAAGCCTGGCGTATATAATGAAGCTGTTGAAGTATTAAATAAAGAAGGAGACCCCAGTATTCCTGATGGGACGGAGTCATCCAAAACAAAAAGGCGGAAAAAGAAAAAGAAAAGTGGTTCTTCACTTACCGTGGAAGGAACAGACACGTCCGCAGACCCTGTGGAGAAAAAGGGGGACCGAGATGCCCTGCAGCCTAGAGAAAATGGAGAACTCGTCCCACGAATAACCGAATATCCAGAGGGCCCAAGGCAGAAGTCGTGTACCCCAAAGAAGTGTCTGTCCGGTGCCAACAGTGAGGAACCCTCAACCAACCATCACAGGTAAGCGGAGCCGGAACCAGTGAGTATCGATCCCTTGACCAGCCCTGAGGATGCCTGAAAAATGCCAGGCGTGACTGTGATATACTCCGTGAACAATTGAAACAAAAGAAAGATGATTACGCGGAGCTACTGAAAGATAATGCTGAGGTACAGAAGAAGGTGCTCGCAATGTACTCTGCAGCCAGGACAGAATTGGACGATCTCAAGACTGAGCTAGATACTGCAAATGCTACTATTTCCGCCATGGATGAAAAGCAGAGCCAATCTGATAAAATGATGGCTATGCTAAAGCGGAAGTATGAGGAGGCACTGAAGCCGATGACAGTCTTCCAGCAAGAGGTTCACACTCTTCGCATAGAGCTGAATGCCTCACAACAGGAGGTCAGCAGTGTCCAGACAGAGGTGGACGTATCTCAGAAAGAGGTTCAGACACTCCGCAGTGCACTGGATGCCTCACATTATGAGACCAACAGCTGCAGCACAGACCTGGAAGTTTCCAGGAAGGAACTACACCGTCTCACTGAGGAGCTGGACATTTCTAAAGAAACAATTGTCAATCTTAATACAGATCTCCAAGTCTCTCAGAAGGAGCTTCAGACACTCAACCTAGAGAAAAAGTCTCACGCCAGGAGACTGTCATTCTCAAAGCAGATGTGCTTAAATGGAAGTAGGACTGCAAGGAGGCCCTAAATAGTTGAGACTGAAAAAGGAGAACATTTAAGATTAAAAAGAAAAAACGTAAAACTCAAAGAAGAAAATTTTAATTTGACAAACGACGTCCAGGAAAAAAATGAAAAGCTGCACGAGCTTAAAGAAATAAATAGACTTTTGGAAGGTGAGAAGTTTGAAGCAGAGCACCGACTGCAGAACCAACTGCAAGGTCTGCGTACACACCTCGAGAAGGCCGAGGAGAAGCAGCGAACTCTGCAGGATTACAATCTGCAGGCTGTTAAAGAAATTCTAGTGCTGCAGGAACGACTGATTATCCAGTATGTCCATGCAAAGCAGCATGAGAAACTGAAGGCTACCCTGAGCATCACCAAAGCAACGCTAAAGGCCAAGCTTAGAACCCAGGTGACGCGGCACAAAAGGGAGCACAAGAAGGTCCAGAAACTGAAACAAGTAACGGTGGCCCGAGCAAAGAAGTTCATAGTGCTTCACAATGCAATAAAAATGTGGAAGCAAGCTCAGAGAAAGCAAAGCATGCAGATAAATTCCCTGAGAAGAGACTTGCAAGACGCACTCAAAAAACAGGGATCTCTCGCGGATGAGATGAAAGTTCTACAAGGACAAGTATTGACCCTGACTAAGCGTCAGTATCCCACAGCCTCAAAAACCCATGAAGACAAGGGTACAGTGAGAGCTGGGAATACCGCTCGTCTGAAAGACAAGGTTGCAAAATGTGAACCACCTAAACAATAATTTAATAACCCAATGGTTCTGTGATCACTCCCTATCCCTCCCTTGTTGTTTCTCACCTAAACAAGCACTAGCAAAACCTTCAGCCACCCAACAGGCAATAAAAGAAGGTACACGTGCTGAATCAAAACCAGAGGAATCCTTAGCTGATGAAGCTGAAAAGATGGGACATTCTCTGGAAGTGGGGGTGGAATTACAACTTAATCCCAAAGAGGCTGAAAAGCAACCCAATTGAGTGGAAAAAGGGCAGAGAGACAGCTTCAAGAGCAGAAAACTCAATGGGCTGTTTTTAAACGCTTTGCAAATACTGCCATACAGTCTGCTTACAATAAGACGAGAACCCGACGCGAGGGAAATCTCATGACCGCGCACATAGCAAAAAGACTATACTTACTGCACCGACACACTTTATTCGAGCAAATACCCGGTATGTACCTGGCAGATACCTGGAATAAGCCACTACTAACCTCTGACAAGCCCCGTTGCATTTGCCTTCCCAGCCTGGGTTCATGCCTGGCTGATGGGCGGCTGATCTGTTAAATGATAATGATTAGGATTTAATAGGCTGCAATGCTTTGCGTGTCTACCAGATGGCATAAATTCATGAATTGTAATGCAGTTTATATATATATACTGTGCAGTATTGCAGCCAGCGGGAATAAAATGCTTCAATCCCTGCTTGGAAAATAACTCAATGTACTCGGGCAGAAAACAGTCACACACCTCAATACACCCGGGTATACCCGAATTCGTGGGACTAGCCAAGCTCGAATAAAGTGTGTCGCCAGTGTAGAAAAAGTCCTCCTCGAGCGACTGAGGAGTGCTGATCTCAAGCACCTTCAGGAGGAGATACGAATAAACTGGAGAAAAGGGTCCAATCCCAGCTGGGACTGAGGGTTCTCTTCCTCCATCCACTCTGATTCAAGTCACAGAGATATCTAGAATGAGAGTGGAAGGATGGGTTTTGGCTGTGCAAGCCCGAGCTTCCCACAAACAGGGGAGGTATGTAACAGGGGAGTTATCCCTGTTCAGGTAATGTGCCTCTAATCCAGCAGTGTGGTGGTTAACTGCTGGTAGTCAATTAACAAACACCACATGTCTGATTAGATCGCTTAGAAAGGCCTGTCTTTTGAGACAGGAAGGGGACTCCTTAGCTCACACCTGAGCTGAACTTGGAGACAAAGCAGAGATTGTCCCTTACTCTCACAACTTGTGAGACTGACATGAGGACAGACGTCTTGAGTCTACTGTACCAGAAGAGGCTGCTTGCAAGACACAGAGGAAACGTCTAAACTGAATGCTGACAAATCCTGAAGAATAGGTAGCAACCAGGAACAGAGAAGATTTTCCCTCCAAACCACAAGGAACAGATAAGACTTTCATTTATAAGACTTTTTTATATCTGTTCATTTCATTTTATATGTTTGGGGCTGGGAGACATGCTTATCTAAAGGGAGTGGTGGATTGCATAGTATTTCACTAGAAATACTCCCAAGTGAATAGAAGCTTTATTTACCCCTTGTTTGGATGGTTTCCTGATGCTAAGGAAACAGGCGCAATAAAAGCCTTTTTTAATTTCACTATAACTAGACTCCCTTGCATACCTCTGTGAGCGTCCGCCTACAATGCCCATTCAGTGTCATTGTATGTATGTATGTATGTATGTATCTATGTATGTATGTATGTCTTTATTTATATAGCGCCTTTAATGTACAGTAGCGCTTCACAGTAGTAATACACGTGACAATCATATAAATAACAAATAATACAAATAATAGATCATGGGAATAAGTGCTGCAGACATAAAAGTAACATTTCGGAAGAGGAGTCCCTGCTTCGAAGAGCTTACAATCTAATTGGTAGGTAGGAAGAATGTACAGAGACGGCATGAGGGTATTCTGGTAAGTGTATCTGCAGGGGGCCAAGCTTTATGTATCATGTGTATAGTATTAGCCACTGTGCTACTCATATGCTTCTTTAAGCAAGTGTGCATTACGGTGGGTCTTAAAGGTGGATAGAGAGAGTGCTAGTTGGATTTTGAGGGGAAGGGCATTCCAGAGGTGTGGGGCAGTCAGTGAGGAAGGTTTAAGGCAGGAGAGGGCTTTAGAGAGAAGGCATCCTTGAACGCAAGAGTTGGTATGGTGCATAGCGAGAAATTAGGGCTAAGATGTAGGGAGGGGCAGAAGAGCGTAAAGCTTTAAAAGTGAGGAGGGGTATTGCGTGTGAGATGTGGGATTTGATAGGAAGCCAGGAGAGTGATTTCAGCAGGGGAGACGCTGAGACAGATTTAGGAAAAAGTAGAGTGATTCTGGCAGCAGCGTTTAGGATAGGTTGTAGGGGAGACAGGTGAGACGGGAGAGAATGAGGGCTTGAGTCAGAGTTTTAGAAGTGGAGCCACAGAGGAAAGAGTGTATCTTTGTAATATTGCAGAGGAAAAAAATGATAGGTTTTGATACGTTTAGAATGTGAGATAAGAGTTGTGTGACCCCTAGGCAGCATGCTTGGGCTACTGGGTGAATGTTAGTACTTCCAATAGTAATGTGGAAGGAGGTAATAAGGCAAGGTTTGGGAGGAAGTATGAGGAGCTCTGTTTTTGACATGTTAAGTTTAAGTCGATCGAGGGCCATCCAGGATGATATCGCAGAGAGACATTCAGAAACTTTGGTATGTACAGCAGGAATAAGGTCAGGGTTTGAAAACTAAATGTGTGTGTCATCAGCATAGAGGGGATATTTAAACCCAAGAGATGTGATTAGGTCACCTAGGAAAGTGTGTACAGAGAAAAGAGAAGAGGCCCCAGGACAGATCCCTTGGATACTCCACAGAGAGATCGATAGTGGAGGAGGTGTTAACAGAAGAGACACTGAAAGTACAATGGAAAAGTTAAGAGGAGATCCAGGATAGAATTTTGTTACGAATAACAAGAGTATGAAGAATGTGAAGGAGAGGAGGGTGGTCCACAGTGTCAAATGCTGCAGAGAAGTCAAGTAATATGAGCAGAGTGTAAGGACCTCTGTCTTTGGCAGCATGGAGGTCATTAGTTATTTTAATGAGGGCTGTTTCAGTTGAGTGAGCAGTGCAGAAGCCAGATTGTAGAGGGTCTAGGAGAGAATCGGTGATGAGAAAGTGGAGCAAGACAGAGAATACAAGATGTTCAAGGAGTTTAGAGGTGAAAGGCAGGAGGGAGACCAGTCGACAGTTAGAAAGACAGGTAGGGTCAAGCTTGCTCTTTTTGAGTAATGGTATAGCTGTTGCATGTTTGAAGGAGGAGGGAAAAGTACCAGAGTAGAGAGGGAGGAGTTAAAAATGTATATGAGCATAGGGATTATAGTAGGAGCACGAGGTTTGAAATGGGTGGGAATGGGGTCAAGAGGGCAAGTAGTAGAGGGAGAAGAGGAGATCAACAGTGACACATCCTCCTCTGAGACAGAGGAAAAAGAGTCAAGGAAGGCAGGACGAGATTTAGGAAGCGATGAAGGATGGGAGGAGGAAACAAAGGGGATATTCTGACGTGGATTCCACCTATTCCTAAAATAGTCAGCAAAGTCCTGAGGTGAGATGGAGGAAGAAGAAGAGGCAGCTAAGGGTGGTTTGAGTAGATGGTAAAAGACAGAGAAGAGTCGGCGTGGGTTTGACTTGTTCATGTACACTGGCGACACACTTTATTCGAGCTCGGCTAGTCCCACGAATTCGGGTATACCCGGGTGTATTGAGGTTTGTGACTGTTTTCTGCCCGAGTGCATTGAGGTATTTTCCAGACAGGGATTGAAGCATTTTATTCCCGCTGGCTGCAATACTGCACAGTATATATATATATACTGCATTACAATTCATGAATTTATGCCATCTGGTAGACACGCGAAGCATTGCAGCCTATTAAATCCTAATCATTATCATTTAACAGATCAGCCGCCCGTCAGCCAGGCATGAACCCAGGCTGGGAAGGCAAACACAACGGGGCTTGTCAGAGGTGAAGAGCGGCGCATTCCAGGTATCTGCCAGGTACATACTGGGTATTTGCTCGAATAAAGTGTGTCGGTGCAGTAATTAGTGAAGAAAAATAGGTTTGTTTAGCCTGAGGAATGGAAATCAATGCGTAATGCTAAAGACCAATGCCAGGGAAGAGATAATGGAGAATAAAAGATACTTGTGAAGGGACCCCCAAATAATTGCTTGATTGAAGACAGGTACTGGGTACGTGTTCCTAGATAGTGAACTCCCCACTGAGGTAAGGTAAGTATACGCAACAACATCAGGAACCCTAAGCATTTAAAATACCCTAGAAAGTACCAAAAGTCCTAAGATCCATAATGTGGAAAACATGTAGCAAGCAAGTTACAGTACTCACTTATGAAGCTGCAACGTCCATGTGATCCTGGAATGGGGGTCCTTGCGTGTGCCTCCGTCCGGGGAATCAATATAGCAAGGAAGAAGAGAAATGGCAGAGCACTATAGCAAGTGTCCAAAAATTAAATGATCAGGAGAGTGTGTGTCCCATAAAAAATATATTATTTATTGGTCATGTAGAATAAAAGGGCCAGAAAGCCCCACCAACGTTTCACGCTACACAGAGCGCTTTATCAATTGTTGGACACTTGTTGTAGTGCTCTGCCATTTCTCTTCCTCCTTCCTCCTTCATCCTCCTTGTTTAGCCTGAGAGAGGGTAGATTTGAAACAGGATAGCATAAATTTGTAGTGAAGGAAGTCTGCAAGAGTGTGATATTTCCTCCAGAGGCGTTCAGAGAAACGAGTGCAGGAACACAGCATGCACGTGTGGGAATTTAGCCAGGGTCTGGGTTTAGAAGGGTGAGGATGGCAGAGAGAAAGCGGGGCATGTAGATCATGAGAAGAGGATAAGGCAGACTTGTAGGTCCTGACCAGGTTGTCAGGGTCTGGAGCAGAACTGAGAGAGGAGAAGGCGGAGCATAAAGTGGAATCAAAAGCTGGTAGGTTAATAGAGCGCAGGTTTCTGCAGAAACGAGGGGTAGATGCAAATGGAGAAGGGGAGAAACGAGAGAGAGAAAATGAGATTAGGTGATGGTCAGCGAGAGGAAAGGGGGAAATGGAGAAATCAGAAAGATAATTTTTTTTAGTGAAAACCTGATCTAGGTAGTGGCCATCTTTGTGGCTGCAGTCTACTGTTGAAGGCCAAAAGAAGAGGTTAGAGAGAGAAAGAGAGAAGCCCAAGGGAGAGAGGGGTCATCAATGTGGCAGTTGAAGTCCCCAAGGAGAAGAACAGGGGAGTCCAAAGAGAGAAAGAAAGAGAGCCAGGATTTAAATTGAGAGAGAAAGGCAGAAGGGGGATGAGTAGAGGTAGGTGAGCAATAGATGACCACCATGTGGACAGGGAGAGGAGAGAAGATCTGCACAGTGTGTGCCTCAAAGGAAGGAAAAGCAAGGGAGGGAGGAATAGGAAAGGGTTGGTAACAGCAAAGTGAGGCAAGCAGGAGCCCTACGACTCCACCCCTGCCATCAGTGTGGGAGAAATAAAGGCCACCATAAGAGATGGCAGCTTCCAGAGCAGAGTCAGACTGAGTGAGTCAGGTCTCAGTTAAAGCAAATAGGAGCAGAGAGTGAGTGAGAAAGAAGTCATGCACAGAGAGGAACTTGTTAGAAATGGAGCGAGCATTCCAAAGGGCACAGGAGAATGGGAGAGAGGAGGGAGGTTGCCAGGGGATGGGTATGAAGTTGGAGGGGTTGACACCAGAAGGAGTAGAAGTTGAATGTAGGAGGTTAGGACGAGAGCATGTAGAAATAAGGCAGGGACCAGGATTGGGAGAGATATCCCCAGAAGCAAGGAGGAGAAGCAGGAATAGAAAGAGAATGTGTGAGGATGATTTCTAGGGGTATGTTTTAGTACAGGTGGTATAGCGGTGTAGTGATATAGGGCGCAGGTAAGAAACTAGTTCATATGAACTCAGAAGTGGCGATGAAAGGAGAGATGGAGATATATGAATAGGACTGTTACAGTTGCATATACTGAAATACCCACAGCAAGGGGTGATTGAGACAGGATTCAAATATGAGATTTACCTGAGAAGAGAAGAAGAAGATGATATCTGTTAGGGTAAAAGATCCTCCCTTTTAAACTCCAGTTTGCTTTCTACTTACAATGGGCTACTTGGACATGATATTGTGGCAATCCATAACCATATTGTGGGCATGGTTTTCCACACTCACAATCAATGGCTTTATTGTCAAATGCCTTTTTTTATTTAAATGTCATGTGCTTTATTTTGTAGCATGTTTTTTTGCTTGCCCATTCATTGCTGTTGGAGTAATCCATGCCCATATTGGGGGCATGGTTTACCACTGTGACAATCAATGGGTAGAAGGGTGGGGGCTGGGGGTAGTTGTTTCAGGGAGCGTGCTTATGCCTCCCAGGTGCATAGCGGGGAAGGGCGGTTAATCCAGTAATTACTATAGTGGTTAGTAACCACTAAGGTGATTAAGGGGTTAGTGGCCAGTAGTTAGTTTTTTTATTGTAATGTTGCTGCCCACGGATGAGACCGAAAACATAGAGCAAGATGAGGACGGCCTTCAGCTTGGCAGAGGTAAGTCCAACTTTAATTGACTTTATGCTGACTGAGTACTGTTTTAATTTTAATAGGCAAATGCGCGATTGTCCATATCTGGATAATAGGAATTTTGCCCATAATTGTACTGTATGAGTTTATTTATTTATTTATTTATAAAATATTTTACCAGGAAGTAGTACATTGAGAGTTACCTCTCGTTTTCAAGTATGTCCAGGGCACAGAGTTAAGACAAATAATACATGGTTACAAATACAGTTACATAAATGAACAGGGTATACATTATATACAAGACATTGCATGCACAGTTAAAGAAAATATATATTATGGGCATATGAAACAGTTACAGACCAGATTAAAATGTGAGACAGCCTTAGATTTGAAAGAACTTAAACTGGTGGTGGATGTGAGAATCTCTGGTAGGTTGTTCCAGTTTTGGGGTGCACGGTAAGAGAAGGAGGAGTGGCCGGATACTTTGTTGAGCCTTGGGACCAGTCTTTTGGAGTCTGATCTCAGGTAATAAGTGCTGCATGTGGTAGGGGTGAGGAGCTTGTTCAGATAGCTGGGTAGCTTGCCCATAAAGAATTTAAAGGCAAGACAGGAAAGGTGAACTTTGCGCTTAGACTGTAGTGATGACCAATTAGTTCTTTGAGCATTTCGCAGTGATGTGTGTTGTAGTTGCATTGGAGAATAAAATGACAAATTGAATTGTAGAGGGTGTCAAGTTTGCTAAGGTGGATTTGAGGTGCCGAGCCATATACTATGTCTCCATAGTCAATAATTGGCATTAGTATCTGCTGTGCGATACGCTTTCTGACCAGGAGACTTAGGGAGGATTTGTTCCTGTAAAGTACCCCTAGTTTGGCATAGGTCTTGGTTGTCAGGGTATAAATGTGCATTCCAAATGTTACTGTAAGTGGGAGTCAAACCATAAGCCCAGGTATTTAAAACTAGTAACAGTGGTTAGGGTGGTGTTAGCGTTGGTTCTAATCAGGAGCTGAGTCGCTGGAAGCTTTCAAAATTTAGTCTTGGTCCCAAATACCATTGTTACATTCTTGTCAGTGTTTAAAAACAGTTTGTTTTGGGAAATCCAGTTTTCGAGTCTGAAAAAGTCAGACTGAAGTATGTGTTGAAGTTCAGAGATGCTATGGCTGTGTGCATAAAGGATTGTGTCATCTGAATACATGTGTATTGGGGGTAGAGGGGAGGGGGGTAGTAGGGTTTTTGTATTTTAAAGTTTATTTGGGGTAGAGGAGTTTGGTGAATGGGGGTACTTCGCCCAGGGTGGGTGGTTAGGCCTACTGGGTGGGTAGGACAAGTTAACCCCTTCATTAACATAGTAGTGGTAATTAAGGGTTTAACCCATCCTGCATCCTGCAAACTTAGGTAGGCCTAACAACCCACCCTGAGCAAAGTACCCCCATTCACCCACCCCATCTACCCCCAATAAACCTGGTACTGTGGCTTAACCCCTTCATTGCTTTAATGGCTGGCTGCTAAGGTAATGAAGCTGTTTTAATGTTCATTTTAATAACAGAGTTTTGAAGCAGTGGTCTCCTGAGCTGAACTGCATGCATTTCAGCCTCAGGGACCCCTTGCTTCCCAAGTTATAGGCCCCAGTATGAACCTTTGTGCTATATCATATACATTATATATTGGCCATTCATAAAGCATCCGGATACTTAAGAAATTATATATGGAATTAATAAAAAGAAGAATTTCCTTCTGTAGAGCAACATGTGATTTTTTGAGCACCGTTTCCTATACCAAACAACAATTCCAGTTTAAGCAAGCACAAGTACAGTAGAATGATAAGTATTGGAAGGAAATAAAACCACACAAAGTAATGCGGTGTTGCATTTTTTACCGCACTATAAAAAAATTGTGATTTTTGTTAGTGAATACCATTTTGACACACATTTCTTGTAGTGCAGTAAGAAAATGCAAACCCACTCTGCAATGCACTCAACTCATCGAAGTTTACTGAGTATGCCCCTAAAAGAGCTATATAACATAACAAATGTTTATGTGTAAACAAAAAGGTATTGGTATTAAACTGTATTAATTGTTCTGTTAGGCACTAGTACCGATCAATAGCGTCACTGCAGAAATTAACAAAAAAAATATTTACTGTACTATGGGTCAGACAGATACTGAAATTGTTATTAAAATAAATAACATACTGTTGATTTCCTGCAGATTTCCATGGGTATCCAATGGTAAACAAAGTTTTTGCGCAAGAGGAATCTCACACTTTTCCCCAGTATGGGAAACCGTCTTATTACAGTACATCTATACTTTTGGTGAGGATTCAAAACCTTGTCCATTAATCTCTGGAACCAGCCTGAAGCTCAGTGGAGGCCAAAAGGCGTAGTTTTGAATTGGTAAAGACCAAAAGGGGCAGCAAATGCATTTTTGTCTTTTGACTGGTCTTGTATAGGGATCCGCCAGTGCTTTTTTTTGCTTTTTTTTTTGCTTTTTTTTTTGTCCAAGGCAGAACCTAATCTGTCAAAAAGTTCATAAATTCCGGGCATTGGGTATCATCATCATCAAAGTTTGAAACTGTATTGATTTTTAACCCCCTTTTTGACGTTTTCTAGACTTACTGCATTGTCTTTTTTCTGGATTTCCAAGCATAATAGGTATGGTTCTGGTCTTCCTGAGGGCAAGTGTTCTTATGTGGTGGTGTATTACCACCAGAAAACTGAGCGGGCGAGTACTTTTACATTATGTTGCACAATCTCACCTTTGGTATTTTCATCTGATCTCAGCCACTTTTTGCCAAGATTGACTAGGCATTGAGCAAAATTCCTGGAACTGTTCCTCTCAGACGGAAAGCACTGGTGGTAGAACTCTGTGGTTAGGCTCAGGCAATAAAGGATGGCAGACTTTATCACTTTGAAGTTGCGTACCTCATCCCCGCTTCGGGCTCTAAACGTAGCTTGGGCTTCACCAATCAGGAAAGGAGCCACAATTGTATACCCAGTCTTCCCCTGGTCATTTCTGTGTAGTGACCGCACTCTCAAACATTTCGGTACCTCTGGACCGTCATCTGCAGCACATGGTGATGAACTGTTGCTGCTTCTAATAAACAGTTATTATTTGCTAAAGCAATTGTTGACTCTGTTGTTGCTGGTATTGTTACAAGACAACAAACTGCTTCAGGAGGAACTCAACACTGCAAACCTTTTTCAACCCCATATAGACAAGCTGTCTAGCTAATGAATAAAGTGCATCTTATGCTGCAAGATCAGCTCTGCAGCTCCAGGTAAACTGGAAACCCAGAACTGACTCAGACAGAGACAGTCTACCAATTTACCAATTTGGAAAGATGTCTTTCCGTCGCCTATATTTTAGCACTACCTCTAGTACATACACACGTATATATATATATATATATATATATATATATATATATATATATATATTTGCTTATAGTAAACTGTTCTGCTTATCCAAGTGTGTATTCTTATTGTTTCCTGTGCCGGGGTCATTCTACAACATAGAATCCCGCCAGGCAGAGGCGCTACAGAGCATTATTCCAGGATACACCCCAGGCTCCCAGCAGCGGGCTCAGGCCTCCTGTGAACCACAGGTATTGCACCGCAAAACACACACCATAGCTACACATCTCTCATTGGGTGGGGGAAAGTATATATACTGTATATACACATATATAAAGATATGTACTGTATAGCATTGTCCTTGTACAGTAAAATAAACGTAACTAAAATTTGATTTATTACAACTAAATCTAATTGCCTTTATAATCTGATTTTATCATGTATGGGGCACTCGCAGGTAAACATTTGGTAGAAGGAATAAAACCAATTTAATTAAACTGGTTTATTGCTGCACATCAAAAGGTTTCTACAAGATTTATGAAGAATGATGAAGAAATTAACTTATAATCAAAATGTATCCATGTACCAGTAATTGTTTCATGAGTTGAATAATTTGCTCACTCAAATCTACAATATTATCTTAATTCTAATTGTTAGACACAACAAAAGGCACTGCTATTATTTTAAAGGATAGTAGAAAAGCTTTTTTTTTTAATATGCTGTCATTAAAAGATGGTGTAATCTTTTTCTCGGTGTGCATATCACTTGTATTCAAAGATTCTTCTATTCAACAAGAGCAAAGAAGCAACTCAAATCCAAAAACAATGCAGTATTTTTTTTTAAATGGCACAATTCATTGACTAATGCAGTGAGTCTGTAAGTAGGCACTTTGGAAGACCTACTTTGCTATGAAGTTGTTTTTAACACCAAACATTTACTAGAAACCAAATTATAGTAAGGCCTAGTATTTTATATACAGTATGCTTATGAGATGTGTATGACATTTTGCTGTGTGTTAAAGTTAACTCAAATAAATATAATTATGTGAATTGGCAGGTTTGCAGGTACGAATTCTGAACTTTGATGTTTGTTTGGGCGTCCTAGTTGAATATTGCAACGAATTTCAAATGTGAGTGAAATACGAGCCAATATCTGACTCGGGTTCATTCTTTTTGTTTGTTTGTATTTTTTATACAATGGAAACACTTTTGGGTTAGCAAGTGTAACACACTTTCCCCCCACCCCAATCGCAGATAGGGACCATGTGGTGGAATCCACATATGTACCAGGTGTATGGTGCGTTACCTGTCAGGCTCACAGGAGGCCTGAACCTCTGCCACTTGGAACCTGGGGTGTATCCTGGATTGTACTGCTTACAGCGTCTCCATCTGTGCAGGGATTCTAGTGTGTAGAATAACCCCTGACACAGGCACCACATACAGTAACCAATTACACCCAGTTATGGATAAAACAGTTTACTATATGCAACATAATTATAACACATCACAATATAACATCAACAGCATCACAGTAGTGCCACCCTGTAACCTGATCTTACTGGGCCTCAACCCCACCACCATCCACCCAAGTGTCTCAAAAGTCCCACAACCACACCCAAGTGTGGAACAACGCTGCCCACTAATATGAGGTGTGTAGGTGGTCCACGTGGTGACTTGATGGTACCTGCCGGGTGTGTCCACACCTGGGCGTGCAGCTGCTGTACTTGGATGATGGATCCGAAAGCGTGATCCACGATGCTTCCGCTTGAGGTGTGGGGTGGATTCCCGCCAGGCAATCCCACCAGGAAGATAGTCTCTATCTTGAGTGATGGTCTGCGTCCAGACACGATAACCAGGGCTGCACAGCAGGTGAATTGTGTCCCTGAACTTAACAATAACTAAAGGGGCAGGGTCCCTACCTAGGGCCTGTCCCTGTTGCAACCACAATCTGGGTTATGGCTCAGGGCCTATCTGGGGTAACCTGGCCTAGTGCAGGGGCTACTGCTCCCTGCACACACCCTTCCCTAACCTGCTCCCAGCTCTGACTCACTAGCATGTTGTAATGCACAACAATGTATATATCTCTGCAGGGAAGTTTCTAAACCTATTGGCTCCCTGGCGTCAGGTGGTTTAGCATCCCCAGGGGCTGCTGGGTGTTGTAGTCCTTTGCAGAGCTCTTTTACATTGGGGCCGCATGCACAATCGCAACTGCGTATGCGCGAGTCTGTAATGGCCGCCACAGGCTCTGTCTGCGCATGCACCGACTGGGGATGTCCCTGTGCTATGGAGCACCACCTCTGCCCAACTGCAATCTTGTTAATGGTCGAGCTTCCAAGCATGCGCGAACGCTTTAAAGATGGTGACGCCTGGCTGTAGATGCTGCCGGGAGCCCCCGGCGACATGCTCGCCCCTGGAGCTCCCCGGCACAGCGCAGGGGTCCCCTCGCTTAGCGGAGGTAAGGGAGACCCAGGGGGAACCCTGCTACACAAGCAAACCACTGTATACACAAAAGTTTAAATTTTGAAAAACAATTCCTTACACTTTTGCTGCTAGAAAGAGGTATGTTCTGTGATTCATGTCAATGGTAAATTGATCTTGGTATGAATATTCTTTAGGTGTATATACATGGTGTTCCTCGCACTCATATTGTCAAAAAATTTAATAAAACAAAAAGATATCCAAAATAAATTTTACTATAGATGAACAACATACAACTAAATGTAGCATGAACATACACAGAAAGTGTGATCAAAGATAACACACGATAACAAGTATGCCTCAACTGGTGTTCCTCCCATAGAAAATGCAAAGATTTAGACTAATACAGTCTGAAGGTTCAACTGGTTTGTACTCAATGAGGGCGATTCACTAAGCAGTGAGCTTTTGCGCCCGAGTATGACATTTTGACTCAGACGTAACAAAGTGAAGCCAAACGCGGGATTCACTAAGAAGTGAAGCCCATTTTGGTATGTATGATTAAAAACATGCCCTGTGCGAGCTTTCCCCCCCCCCCCCTTGCTATCGTGCTTAAAATTCTAAATCGTAATAGCTGATAGAACAAAAGCCGCCTGTAAGAACTGCATGGAGATGCTGCGTCACAATGCACGGCTCTTACAGGCGATTGTACAGTATAAATATTAATTTTAATATTAGTGTACAGTACATATGCAGGAAGTCTCCTGAGCTGAACCGCATTTTTTTCAGCCTCGGGGACCCACTACTTCATGAGATACAGGCCCTGTTATGGGGTGCCAGTATCCCCTGTGCTTTTAAATCACCCGTGTCACGTGACGGGGGATTTAAATCCTGCAGGGGGATACCGACACCACATAACGGGGCTTGTATATCATGAATTAGGGGGTCCCCAAGGGAAAAACCAATTTGGTTCAGCTCTGGAGACCCCCCTGCTCAAGTACACTATTATGAAAACACACAAATCAATAAAAAATAATTCATTACCATAGCGGCTAGCCACTATGGTAATGAAGCTGCATTAATGTAATTTTAATTAATAGTGTGCGGGATCAGGGGGTCTCCCGAGATGAACTGCATTGATTTTAGCCTCAGCGACTCCCTGCTTCACAAATTACAGGCCCAGATATGGAGTGCCAGTATCTCCTCCATAACATAAATGTCCGCGGACACTTTAAAAATGGTGGTGACACTGGCATCTGATGCCCCATACCGGGGCCTGTAACACGGGAATCAAGGGGTCTCTGAGCCTTTAATTACAGTGGTTCAGCTCGGGAAACCCCCTGTTCCCACACAATATTTAAAAAAAATACATTAAAGCACTTCATTACCTTAGTGGCTAGCCACTAAGGCAATGAAGGGGTTAAGGCCCAATAGCAGCTTTATGGTGGCAATTGCCCCCAATAAAACTTGCAATATCTGCTACCCAACAACCCCTATACCCCCTAACATACATTACATTTGTTGTTTTTTTTTTTAAAGCACAGGAATGTTACTATAGTTACTGAGTCCAATTTGATTTATTTTGTACACCAACCTCTTGGGTGGAACTGTATAAAAAGCCATTGCAAAATCTAAGTGCATTACCCTGGTCTAAATTCCTACTTACCTCCTCAAAGAAACAAATAAGGTTAGTTTGGCATAATCTACAGTGGCGGCCGCCTTTATCCTAATGCGGCTGTATCCGCGGCGCTCGGATAATTTTTTGGTCCGGTGTGAATTGCGTTATTTTGGCGCTCGTGATATTAGCATTTTATTATCGCTGTTAGAAATACTGCAAAACCGTGTAAAAACTCAGGGGGTCGTTCGCGAGCTGTTGTCTTCGAAGTCTAATACCTTAGCAGTTCAAACTATGTCAGTACACAGTCTGCGTGTGCGTGCGCAGTAATTGTAAATTTGCATATTTACTGTATACATGCATTTGCAGTGCTGTATGTCTCATTTGAAAATTGTTGAAACGCATAGGCGTGTACAGTACTGTAACTGTGTCACATTTTGGCATATACTGTACAGCGCTCTCCCCTCGCTCGCCCCCCCACACACACAGGATAATTTACTGCACTGCAGGGTATTTCAACTTCTTATCTTATCTACAGCGCAGTACATCTCTCCCACACCATTCCTTTGAACGTGTGTCTTTCTGGTTTCAATCACATTCCTGCTTGACAGCAGATGATTACTGCGCATGCGCCTGTAACTTCACCCACCACTGCTTGCTTGAGTGAGTGACCAAAAAAAATTTCTCCTCATTTTTTATGTTTTTTTTCTCCACAAGCCTGCAAAAACCATCTTGATATTACGATATTCAATCTGTGCTGTAGCTTTTTACTGCGACCCTGTGCGTTTGACTGCACGTGGTTGATTTGTGTACTTTTTATGTACTGTACAAGTACTGTATTTGGGAGTGTAGGGATCATATTATTTTGATGAACTGCCTTTTGAAATTATGTCATTTTCTTTGAACTTCATGCAGCTGTAGCCCCCTCTCCCTTGCTCAAGGATTTGAAACTCTTATCGACAGACACCTCCACAGAGTCATTCATTTTCTGAAGCTTGCCATTGTGTTCTTAATCCGTCCCTAGCCGAGCATCACCTCACTGCGCCTGCGTGTAATCCTCTTTGAGATGGGAGCTAGTTGATTACTGTGCATGACTCACCCAACCCCAACCCCCCCAACCCTTTGAGGCATTGTTTACTGTAACGCTTTGGAAAAATCCCTTCTCGAATTTGATATGTAAATCTGATTTGCACAGCATTGTGAGAATTGAGAGTTAAAAAAACTATTAACTGATTCATGTTGTTTTTTCATTCATTCTTTTTCTTTGGTGTACTGTAGGTGTGTGTGGGGGGGTTGTTGTCAAATGATTATGATTATCAAAATGTAAATAAATATTTATTTTATTTTATCAGGAACCAAAAAAAACAAATATAAAAATAATCATGAATAATACATAATGCAGTCTTTATTAAGTTCTTCTGTCAGATGGAAATTGAGGGCCGGTGGATAAACATGAATAATGCACATTGATAATAATATTAATTAATAATATATAATATATATATATATATCATTTTTTCCGTCTTTATCTTCTTCCTCATTCTGTGTACAGTACAGTAGTTCATTGAGAGAGGATAGGTTTTGTGTACATCATTACTGCAGTTTAGATACTGTACATTTAACTGTACAAACAGTTCACAGACTGTACACGACACCCCCCCCCCCCTCTCCCAGTCCATCCTTTTTTCCTGAAAAGACAAGAAAACAAAAAATTAGTGCAGTTATGTGTCTACTATATTATGGCATTGTGTGCTGTGTAGTACTGTTAAACTAGTCTGTACTGGAACTACTGTATACTCTGACTACTGTTAAATACTTTGTAACCAGATGGCTGGTGCTGCTCTCTCTGGAAATAAATAAATTGAGCAGTTACTGTACTGTAGGTGCATATTGTATTATGGCATTGTGTACTGTTTAGCTACTCCATATTGGACTACAGTATGCAGTTACCGTAGTGCTGTCAAATGAGTCTATACTGGAACTACTGTATACTCTGACTACTAGGAAAGAAAAAATCTCTGCCATACTTACCTTTATCATACTGTACTTTCAATACTACAGTTCAGTACTTCAGTATACCATACTACCTTCCTGATGCTTACCCATTACGCGCGATCACAATGGGCAACACAGTCGCAATATGGTCAATATATTTATTGCATCGTTCCACGGTGAGTACATCGGTCCAAAAACTCAGTATGCCTTGCGCCAACTCATCCTTTTTGGAGGGTTTCACGACTTTTTGGATATGGTCCTTCAGCTGATGCCAGACCATTTCGATCGGATTGAAGTCTGGCGATCTGTCATAGGAAAAAAAGGACAATTAGTTAAATAGATACTGTACACAGTAAAAACAGTGGCTCTAGTACCATGTGACAGGCTTTCAATGACGTCACATCTGTTCTCCCCCAAGCCTCTGTCACATGGTCTACTAGAGCCAATCAGAGTAGGGATGTAGTTCCCATGCTCTGATTGGCTACCGTACCATGTGAGGCCGGCCATGTTTCTTTTCATGATGTCATCTTAAAGGCAATTGAAGCACAGCCATTCTGATTGGCTGTGCTTTCATTGCCTTTAAATGACGTTATAATTTTTTTTTTTTGGCCAAATCACATGTTTCTCTGGGCCCAATCCGGACCGTGGGAAATATTTGAGCAAAATGTGATGTCATAGGCCTATAAAAGCCTATGTCGCCTCATTTTGAAGCTAGTCACCGAGGAGGGAACATCTCCCCTCCTAAGAAGAGAAGAAGGGCGTGGCGTATGAAGACGGAAGAAGACGGAGAAGACCCCCAAAGACCCCAAAGAAGAAAAGAAGACCCCTAGACAGACGGGAAGGATTACAAATAGAAGAAAAAGACACAGACGTGGATTTGTAATGGTTTTTTATTTTATGGTTTACCTGTGGATTGGTTCCTGTGCTTCCGGGTCGCCTGGATTTCGGTGAGTGGGCATCTAATGGTGAGTAAACAAAAGAAAAGTTTATTATTTTTACTTTTACAGTTTATTTTTATTTTTTATTCATGACTTTTATTTTTTCAGTCCCATTTAATGCCCGCGTATGTATCTATGTATATACATACATTCACAGACACTGAATGGGTGTATTCTATGTGATTTTTGGATGTAAATGCATTGTTTTTTATGCTGTATTATTGCCCCTGTATTTTATGTATATCTATATGGATAGACATACAGGGATAATAATTGATTGGTTTGCTAATGTTTATGTTCTTTTCATGTATGGCTAATGTATTTATCAGCTTTATTTTGTCATTGTTTTGAATAATGCAATTTGTATTTAGTTAAAGGTTAATTGTAATGGCTTCTTTATGGTACTTAGATTAGAATGATGGTGGTTACTTTAAATTTGAATTGTTTTGGCAATGGTTTGGCTTTAGGAATTGAATAGGGGATTGTATAATTGATTTGTATTGTATTGTAATTGTTTAAGGAAATTGATTAATTGATTGATGCTAATTGTATTGATGTTGCTTAGTTTCTAGTTGATTTTCATGATGGCATTGCTGGTTAGGGGACATTGTTTATATTGTATTTTATTGTTACATATATTTTGCATAGTGTTACATGATGCATAGATTAATTGCATCATGTACACACTCAATGCAATTGTGTGACATTTCATATACATTTGTGCAGCTGCATTTTTGTGGGTTTATATTTGCAATGGCTGCTGGATTTATTTTAACATGCAATGTGGTGATTTTAAGATTAAAAATTCATGTTTTGATTTATGCATATTTTATGTGTTTAATAATGGGCAAATAATCTATTATCCATATCTGGATAATAGTTATTTGGCACATTATTGTACTGTATATGTTTGGGGGGGGGGATGTATGTATTGAATGTATAGGTCAGGTTTATTTATTTTACATTCAGTGTTTGTTCCTTGGTTCTGCGTGAGACCTCTGGAGACCACATGCGGTATCTTCAGGTATCTCATGGGTACCAGGCTGTGTGGGTCCACAGGTGACACCTGCGGGGAACAAGCGGTGGCCCCACATCTGTGGGGGCACTGCGGACCCGTAGTCTGCGGGGAAGAACCGGTGGCCTCACATCCGTGGGGGCACCGCGGACCCGTAGTGTGCTGGGAAGAACCGGTGAACCCACAACCGTAGGAGCACCGCGGACCCGTAGTGAGCACCCGTGAGTCCCCAGACCCCCATGAGAACCACCCGAGGCCCCTCAGACACCTGTGGGTCAGACCCGGGGCTCCCAGACATCTGCGGGCCTACCGTGGGGACCCAATTGTGGCCAACGGTGACCCGTGGAGACCACCTGGGGGCCATGGCGCTTGGCGGGACCCACCAACAGGCCTCCAGAACCTGTATGAAACAAGTTGCTGGTACCCTGTAGATCTGTCAGGTGACCCGTCAGGGCCGCCGGGGACTCGCGTTGGGCTGGGGTATGAACCCTGTATGTAAAATGATAAATCATGTATTTATGGTGGGGCACAGGGGGTGGGTTATGTATTTAATAAATAGAATGATGTTTATTGTGGGGCAGTGTATTGTTTTAATTGTGGGTACTGGGGGTGGGGGGAGGGGGTATTGGCCCCAAGGGTATGTGGGTAGGCCTCCCGGCTGGGTAGTGGGTGAGGGTGGTTAGGCCTCACGGGGTGGGGGGTTAGTGGGGGAGGGTATGTATGCCTCCCGAGTGGTGGGTGAGGGTGGGTTAACCCCTTAATGACTGTAGCGGTTACTAACCGCTATGGTGATTAAGGGGTTAGGGGACATTACATTGGATGTTTTTATTCTTGTTTCTGTTTTGCAGCAGTGGATGGGGCATGGGCAGGATGAAGATGAGGATGGCCTTCATCGTGGCAGCCGGACAAGGGTGAGTGCTATATGTATTTAATGTATTTATTGTTCTTTATGTATTTAAAATGCGCACATTCACTATTATCCATTTGTGGCTAATAGTAATTGTGCCCATTACTATACTGTATGTGCATATATGTGTATGTTAGGGGGGTATAGAGGTTGTTGGGTTAATATATAGATATAGATATAAATATATTTATTTATATTTATTATTTTATTTAGTTTGGTGCTGTTGTGTGTGTTTTCTTTTTATTGTGGGTAGTGGGGGTGGGTGAAGGGGGTATTTGGCCCGAACGGTGGTTTGTTTAGGGATTGCGGGTGGGTAGCGGGATGGCTTAACCCCTTCATGACCGTAGCGGTTTTAACCGCTACGGTCGTGAAGGGGTTAAGTGCACCCGCAACCCCCCGCAAGCCCTAAACAAACAACAATGGCCAAATACCCCCTTCACCCACCCCCGCTACCCACAATAAACCTGGCACGGCGGCTTAACCCCTTCATTGCCTTAGCGGTTAGCCGCTAAGTTAATGAAGTGAGATTTAAATGCATTTTTCCTGCCTCGGATGCTTGCCGGGGGGGTCCGGTGCTGGTATTAATGGTATCAGCTCCGGAGACCCCCGGCATCAATCACAGCCATGAAAAAGGCCTGAATTTTTTCTAAGTGCCGATCCGCCGCTCATCAGCATCCTCTCACCATCAACTTGCCTACTTTTTGTGGCGTGCCGGATTTGCCAGAAAAACGCCATTCTAGAGTGGCGAACAGCGCCGAAAAGATACTCGCCACTACTAGAATTGAGCGTGGTGGAAAAAATGGCTAGTGAGGCGAAAAATGCCTTTTCGCCTCGCCAAGGCCGGAAAAAAAAAAACGCCAAACACATTGGCGTTTTTTTTGCTTTACGCCAAGTTTCCGCCCCTTACTGAATAGGTGTAGGCATTTTTGGCGTGAAACGGGCGAGAAGTGCCTTTCCGCTGCTTACTGCATGACCCCCTTACTCCGCTGGCGTCTTCACCCAGTTGATACCGCGCTCAAGGATATGCGCTGTTGACGCGGTGTGCTTCAGATTGTTGTCCTGGTAGAAACGGTGACCATCCGGGAACTCGCGTGTGATGTATTCCACAATTTCAGGCACAATTTTGTCTTGGAAGAAAGCTTTATTCATGATTCCTATAACAAGAAAAGAAAAGTGCTCAAAAAACTGCACACTAGTACAGAACAGTGCATACAGTAAGGCTACACTAGTAAAGTACAGTGCATAAGGCCACATTATATTTTATATATTTTACCTTCAAAGATGACAGTGCATCCTGGTCCACGCCAAGAGATGGCACCCCACACATGCATCTTCACTGGGTGTTTTGGACGCGGCTTCATAGATATGTGACCTTTTTTGTGGAATGCAAAGGTGGCAAATCTCTCCAGCGATACAGTAGACTCGTCAGTGAAGATGCAATCCTGGAAAGTTTCTCCACTGTCGATCCATGCCTGGACCTGGACCACTCTTTTGATTTTGTTAACGTCCCTTATCATGGGGTACGGTCTGAAGTGACAAGGAATAAATAATTTTAGAGGTACAGTATAGTTTCTTAAACAACACTTTTTCCTCCTGTACTGTCCAGTACTAACTTCACACGTCCATATTTCCATCCAATTCTGCGTCTCATCTTCTTTATGCTGGTCTCGGATACAATCAGATTGTGATTTTCCTGCAGAGTGTATTTGACCCTTAATGCACTCTTCTCATCATTCTCCTCACTTATTTTGTCGACCAGAATGGTTGTCTCCCTACAATGAACAGAAAAACAACAATACGGTAAGTTACAGTGCAGTAGGCCACAAGCAGTACACAATATATTGTTTTATTAATATGCAGCAATATAAACAAAATATATACTGTTGTTATATAAATATACCGAAATAACTATAAAATTAGATACAGTAGATCTACAGTACACAATATATTGTTCTATTAATATGCAGCAATATAAACAAAATATATACTGTTGTTATATAAATATACCGAAATAACTATAAAATTAGATAGAGTAGATCTACAGTACACAATATATTGTTCTATTAATATGCAGCAATATAAAAAATATACATACTGTTGTTATATAAATATACCGAAATAACTATAAAATTAGATACAGTAGATCTACACAATATATTGTTCTATTAATATGCAGCAATGATAGATATACTGTAAACTTGAAAACGAGAGGTAACTCTCAATGTATTACTTCCTGGTAAAATATTTTATAAATAAATAAATAAATATAGTTATATAAATATACTTCCGCGTTAGTTACCGTTGGTGTCCTCGTGCATTGTCTGGTTTTTCCGTGTGTATGATAGCTAACGGTGGATGATGGCACAAGAGGCCAGAAGCAGCTAACCAGCGTTGGATATCTGCAATTCGGTGTCCGCTCGTGTACATCTCCTTAATTCGCATGCTGAGATCCTTTGAAATATTTTTAACAGGCATTGCTGCGAGTAGAAAGAAATACAAACACAAGAATGTATATTCGATGTTTAGTCGATGTGTGTTCAATGTGCAGTGAATCCACAAAATGGATGGTGTATTTATACGTTAATGACTCACATTAGAGTACACCCACTTTCAACACCTGTACCTCGCTGCCATGCATAAAAGGTTACACATTTTGCATAGCCCACCACTCGATGATCTTTATCTGAACTTGCCCTTGTTCAGATACTGTATTGTGCCATCTGCTTCCATGGATCAACCTCGATTCTACGGATGCAGGAAGCCAATCGCCTCTGCCGTGCCTATCACACAGAAAAAGCGAAAGGCGGCAGCCGTTTCCAAGCCAAGGCCAAAGCGACAGGCTAAGGCCAATAAAGAAAACCTTCCGCTGACTCCAAAGGCTAAGGGTTTTAATAGACGTAAGCCTTATTATGTCCAGAAGAAATATGGTGATGTACACTCAACGCCAAACAAATGGCAGTCAACCCATCGAACCCGCAGACCACTTCCTCCAATACGCTTCGACGATTCTGCCGCCGCTCTCCCGGATATCTTCAGCCCATCTTCTCCACTACTCGTCCTCGACGCTGCTGCCGCTGCCCTCCCGGAAACCCACAGGCCATCTTCGCCACTGCTCTTCGACGACGCTGCCGCTGGTGCCCCTGAAATCCACGGATCACTTTCTCCTTTGCGCTTAGACGACTCTGCCGCTTCTCGCCCGGAAATCAAGAGGTCACTTTCTCCATCCCTCTTCGACGACGCTGCCGCTTCTCCTCTCCCGGATATCCACAGGTCACCTCCTCCACCATTCTTCGGCGACGCTGCCGCTTCTCTCCATGGAACCCACATCTCATCCTCCGTAGCACCCATCCACCCAGATGCCCACAGCACGCCATGCACAAGAAGCAGCTCGTTAGACCGGATGCTGAATGGGATAAGTGTGGATATCCCAGGGAACTCTATTGTGCTGGCAAAGATAGATCTGCTTCTGGAGACCATGCTAAATATGGATCAACAGATGCAGAAGATGGATCAACCGATGGAGAAGAGGGATCAACGGATGGAGAAGATGGATCGACGGATGGAGAAGATAGAGACTGACATAGCGGGGATACATAATTTGTCGGTGTTCATGTCCCTGTATCCCCGACGCCGGAGCAGGAGGGTGGCATGGATGTGATGGATGGGACCTTCGACCACCTTCCATCACCAAGCGCACCCCCTCCACCAGAAGATGTTGTGTACAGTATCGACAGAGTTTATTCGAGCAAATGCCGCCGGTTCACCGGGATTTACTCCGGCTGGTGCTGAGGAAAGTCAGCACATCAGCCGCATCCAGCCGCGTCCCCTCCGTTCCCCCCCCCCTCCAATCCGCGCGCAATTTAAACATCTTCCCGACCCTCTAGCTGCGCCTGCTGTGCCCCTCTGCTTCCCCGCTCCCCCGCTTACCTCACTTCAAACCTTCAGGGGAGTCGGGGAAGCCGGGGAAGCCGGGGAAGCCGGGGAAGCCGGGGAAGCCGGGCGCTCGCTTGACTGTGACGTCACCGACGTCACGCGAACGAGCCGCTACTCAACGCTTCTCCACGCTGCCGCCACGCATCCTGCCGAGCGGCATTTGCTCGAATAAACTTTGTCGCTACTGTACATGTATGCCGTTGAGGAGCAGGATAACATGACAACCCCATCAAGACCACGCCAGGAGACAACTGTCACGGTTGTGCTCGCCACAAACCTGGGTCAGACCGCAAG
Source organism: Ascaphus truei (assembly GCF_040206685.1). NCBI lineage: Eukaryota > Metazoa > Chordata > Amphibia > Anura > Ascaphidae > Ascaphus > Ascaphus truei. The sequence goes on from NC_134483.1 coordinate 176,349,955, forward strand.
GCTGAGGTGGGGTTGTAAAAGCACCGACCTTAGACCGCGCAGGCTGATCTGGATTGCGCAGTTCGTTGTCATATATCGCAGGATCAGGATAGGAGAAGACAGCGTCGTCGTTGTACAAGCCAGGGTCAGGACAGGAGACATCAGGATAAACATTGTTCAAGCAATAGTTCGGCAACATGTAGTCAGGAGAGCCCCGCATCAGCTTAGGAGTGCGGGGTTAGCCTCTGCGCGTGCGGCGACCATGGCCCATGGTACTGGTCTCAGGAGGTGGAAGACAGACCAGATTTACACACCGCCTAGCTGCACGGTTAAACCAGTGCTACAGCGCAAGAGTCCTGAGTGGGCTAGGGAATCCTCTGTAGCAACGCAGGAACCAGGACACGGCCTCTCTAGATTAGGGAAAGAGTAGGCCCCAGGAACCAGGAAGCTGTAGATACACAGGGAAACCTCCGCTTCAGTGCAGGAATCCAGGAGACTGAAGGACGCAGCGGCGAAACCTCCGCTTCAGTGCAGGAATCCAGGAGGCTGAAAGATGCAGGGACGAAACCTCTGCTTCAGCACAGGAGAAACAGGAAGCTGAAGGACGCAGGATGGAACCTCCGCTTCAGCACAGAAGAACAAGCGGGAGCTTGAAGGGAGCTGAAGGACGCAGGGCGGAACCTGGTATCAGCATAGGAGAACAAGCAGCTTGAAGGAAGCTGAAGGATGCAGGGCGGAACCTGGTATCAACATAGGAGAACAAGCGGCTTGAAGGAAGCTGAAGGACGCAGGGCGGAACCTGGTATCAGCATAGGAGAACAAGCGAGGGCTTGTGGCAGAACGATGGTGACATCCAGTAAGGACTATGCTCCGCAGGGAGCATTGTGGGAAGACAGTACTTAAAGGCCAGCGGGCCAATCCCCGGAGGAGGGTGTGAAGGTACTGCTCCAATGAGTGAATGCAAGTGTAGGTTGCAGTGATAGGCTGCACAGCTGCAATAGATACCAGAGGGAGTGTGTATTGCTTTGGTGAGTGAATCCAGGCTGCAGCAAACATCAGGAGAGGTGCTCCAGGACTGCACTGTCTGCAAGGTAAGGCAACCAGTAAACTGCGGAGCGGATTCCTTACAGTACCCCCCCCCCCTTCACGCGAGACCTCCGGGCGAACATGAGCACACATAGAGTTGGGGAACCGGGAATTGTTGCTGAACCGTCTAGGATTGGGGGTAGAGTCGTGGTCCAGAGACTCGTGGTTACTCCTTAGTGTACCCCCACCCCACGGTGAAAACTGCAGCCAGACAGGACCATCCATGGGTCTCGGAGACATCGAGTTGTTCCTAAAGTTCTTTAGGTGAAAAGGGGATCCGCAAACGAGCAGTTCCTTGGTGAGTACAGTTCAAGGAAATGAGAGTGATAGAAGAAACATCCTTGGTACATGGCTCAACGCGCAAAATGACTTGGAAATCCAGGGCTTTGAAGAACCAGAGGGTACCAGAACTGAAACGGCAGAAGAACCCCTACAGGAAGCCCAGTCTTTAATAAATGAACCAGAATCTAGGATCAGCGGCCCTGATAGTTGATCGAATACACCAGGAGGAACTTTGTAACAGAAAAAGTCTTGGCTGACCACTGCATGTTGGAATTTGCAAGGAATTTTTCCTCTAGAAGGCTCCCAGGAATTGGTTAGTAAGGGTATAGGCTGGCTGGAAGCATCTCCCGGTATTGGTATGAAAGGTGACAAGGCAAGCAGTAAACCAGGCATAGGGACCGAAATCTTGGGATACGTACAGAGTATTTCCAACTGAGAGGAAATAACAGGGGCAACCGAAAATTCCGAGGGACAAAACCATGGTTTGGCAGGAGCAGAGAAGCAAACAACAGTAGAGCTCTGCAATACTGGGAAATCTTCATTGGAAGATAGTATTGTCAGTGAATCAGGAATAGACCTTGGGATTTTCATATCGGTATCTTGAGAAAAAGGCAGAGCCAGGGTTGTGGCGGGAGGGAAGCTAACATCAGAAGCTGAAGTCTGTACCTCAGTGACAGGGACCTGAGAATCAACAAGCAGCAAGTATGAACTATGAAAACTCTTAATGACAGGCACCTTTGGAGTACAAGGAGTCTTTTCCGAAACTGCAATGGCCCTAACCACAGGGGTACCTAACCTGACAAAAACATGAATAGGTGTGTTTTCTAGTGCAAAATCTCTGATCACAGGTCTCCTAACCGATAGTGAGGGTGTCTGGGATTGATTAGAGAAAAAATCAGATGTATTGATAAGTGACTTAGAAACAATTACTGAGGTTCTAGATTTGCTGGACATGTGAGAAAAAATACCCTTTAAGACAGGAGCTTTAATTTCTTCCCAGAGTAACCCCATGTTTGCTGGGGCATATTTAGACACAGTACTGAGGAACTGGGTTTCAGCAAAGGCAGGACAGCTAAATAGCTTAGATTTAAACCCCAGGACTTGGAATATAGGCATGGTGACCTTAGACAGTACTAAGGGAGTGACCACAGATATGCTGATCTCTGGGGAATTAGCCTGGACAGAGAAATCAGGGGGACCCCCAGTCAGGATAATCATTGTAGGAAGAGCTTCAGAATCAGAAGGAGACTCATTACCTCTCAGAGTCTCAAAACTAGTAAGACACAATTCAGCGAAAAGGGAAACAGTGTGCAGGCTTTTTACTAATCTATATGAAAAAGCGTCACTTTTGGGAGAAAACCGTGCGTCAGTAAACATTCCTGGGAACACAATATGAACCCCAGGAGGGACATACAGACTACTGTATGCTTTTAACCCTAAGCTTAAAGAGGAGAAGAACTCAGACAGTACACGGGGGTTAATCATAAGTGTACTGGTCTCTGAAGTAGGTATTTGGTAAGGAATGTCTGGGAAACCAGAAATTACTGCAGACTCCATAATGTGGGAACTATGCGCTGAAGCAGGAATCACCGCTATGTGGGTGACAGGCTGGTTCAGTGAAATACCCGGGAGAAGGAACTCTGCGACCAAGCTTAGGGAAAAACCTGACTCCTGACTACATTTATCAGGAACCAGAACTTTAGCCGAAGTCTCCGGAGGCGAAACTGCGGAAACTTGAGCTGAAGCAGGGGATTTATAGCAAAAAATATCTAAGGACTCGTACGGTTATGGGAATCCCTCAATGCAACCACTGCTGTCTGACTTGTGGATTCATTCTCTGAGACTAAAACGAAGGCATTAACTTGGAGGCAGCAAGAATTTACAGGGGTTAATGCAGACAATGCCTGAGAGTAGAACATAGGCAATCTTCTCTCTGTATTAGGAGAGACCAGGAATCTCTCCTCTGGAGCTAGGGGCGTAACCATGGCTGGCAGAGAACAGGTAATTATCAAAGGAGACTCAGAGAGCTGCCCCACGGGGGTTAATACAGAAATGACCCTGGGAACAGAACTCAGGGATTCTTTCTCTGACGGGGAAAGCGCACAGGACTGCCTAGCAGAGGTTAAAGCTGGAAAACCCTCAAGACCTAAAGAGAGGGATTCAGAGCTAGAAATAGGGGGACTAAGGGACTTATTCTCTGATACTAGAACCTTAGTGTTAGTTAGTGAAACATATGTACTCTCCAGGGGAACCTCACAGGACTGATCGGCAGGGGTTAACGTAGACATATCATTAGTGTCAGGGAACCCGGGCATACAATCAGAGCTAGGGACTGTGGCAGTTACTACGTTAGGAGATATTGCTAATGGGTTCGTTTGGTCATCTCCCGGAGAGGGAGATACGTCCCCCGGTTTAGCGACAGGACTGGCAGCAGAGGAAAACCGCCAGTGGACGGCGTTAGCGGCCAGGGGGCGATCCTGTTTTAACAAGCAATCATCCAATACCACGGAAAGTACATGCAGCGTGTCGTGAGCGAGAGCCACCATGACGGAAGGGTCCGGGAGTACTAAAGGAATGTCCAATGATAAAGCCAGGGCATTGAGTGTACTACAGGCGTTGACCAGTTCCACAGGATTCACCTTATCCCCAGTTAAAGGGGAATCAGGGGAGAAAACACTGTTTTCACTGGCCAGAACACTGGCCAGATACTGTTTTAAGTCTCTGAGGCAGTAAGCCTTACAAACCAGATCATTACGGCATTTCTTTTGCAAGGGAGTTAAGCCCTCCGACATAAACGGATCTTCCATCAGGGGTATTATATCGCACAAATAATCATTCTCAAACTGGGACTGGTCTACAGACCGGGACAGGTTTTTAGGAAAAAACTTACCAACCCGCACCTCAGCGGGGTCCGAGTTTGTGAGGCCGAGCATACTGTCACGGTTGTGCTCGCCACAAACCTGGGTCGGACCGCAAGGCTGAGGTGGGGTTGTAAAAGCACCGACCTTAGACCGCGCAGGCTGATCCGGATTGCGCAGTTCGTTGTCATATATCGCAGGATCAGGATAGGAGAAGACAGCGTCGTCGTTGTACAAGCCAGGGTCAGGACAGGAGACATCAGGATAAACATTGTTCAAGCAATAGTTCGGCAATATCTAGTCAGGAGAGCCCCGCTTCAGCTTAGGAGCGCGGGGTTGGCCTCTGCACGTGCGGCGACCATGGCCCATGGTACTGGTCTCAGGAGGTGGAAGACAGACCAGATTTACACACCGCCTAGCTGCACGTTTAAACCAGTGCTACAGCGCAAGAGTCCTGAGCCGGCTAGGGAATCCTCTGTAGCAGCTCAGGAACCAGGACACGGCCTCTCTAGATTAGGGAAAGAGTAGGCCCCAGGAACCAGGAAGCTGTAGATACACAGGGAAACCTCCGCTTCAGTGCAGGAATCCAGGAGACTGAAGGACGCAGGGGCGAAACCTCCGCTTCAGTGCAGGAATCCAGGAGGCTTAAGGATGCAGGGACGAAACCTCTGCTTCAGCACAGGAGAAACAGGAAGCTGAAGGACGCAGGACGGAACCTCCGCTTCAGCACAGAAGAACAAGCGGGAGCTTGAAGGGAGCTGAAGGACGCAGGGCGGAACCTGGTATCAGCATAGGAGAACAAGCGGCTTGAAGGAAGCTGAAGGATGCAGGGCGGAACCTGGTATCAACATAGGAGAACAAGCGGCTTGAAGGAAGCTGAAGGACGCAGGGCGGAACCTGATATCAGCATAGGAGAACAAGCGAGGGCTTGTGGCAGAACGATGGTGACATCCAGTAAGGACTATGCTCGGCAGGGAGCATTGTGGGAAGACAGTACTTAAAGGCCAGCGGGCCAATCCCCGGAGGAGGGTGTGAAGGTACTGCTCCAATGAGTGAATGCAAGTGTAGGTTGCAGTGATAGGCTGCACAGCTGCAATAGATACCAGAGGGAGTGTGTATTGCTTTGGTGAGTGAATCCAGGCTGCAGCAAACATCAGGAGAGGTGCTCCAGGACTGCACTGTCTGCAAGGTAAGGCAACCAGTAAACTGCGGAGCGGATTCCTTACAACAACACGGCGACCAAGACAGGAGGAAAGCTTCCTCCCAGACAACCTACCCTCGCCCGCCGCCACAAGCACACCCGCTCACAGAAGAACACCCGCTTCCAGAACCCAACCTACATTCGCTTGCATCGATACGGTGCCCGACATCATCCTGCGCGATCTGCTACTGGCACTCAGGGAGAAGTATAGGGTGATGAGTGCTGGTGTACCCCACAAGTATGCCTTGTTAATTTTTAAGCACCACGTGTCCTGGTGGAATTCTGGAGGAATTGCCGCGCTTTTTGTCAATTACAGATCCTTTAATGAAAGGCATTCGAGACTGCATTAATGGCATTTTGCGCCATGGAAGGCATCGGCCATGGAAGGACAATCTCGTGGGGTACGTATTTGCGTGAGTTTTCAACTGTTGTAAATTTTTTATAAGTTTTTTGTTCCAGTCCCCGAGGGCTGCAAACAGGCCCGGTTTTCAAATGTTATCTGAAAACCGGGCCTATTTGCGGCCCTCGAGGACTGGAGTTGTGCAGGCCTGACTGACTGCTCTGCACACCATCCTACTGTAAATGTTTTGACTTGCTGTACTTTAATAAAGGAGATGTTGCATTTTGTATATTTTATGAATAAAGGATTTTTTTTAATAACAACATGTGACTGTAAACCATACTGTACTGACTGACTGTAAATGTTTTTACTTTCTGTACATAAATGTTTTCTCTAGCAGTAAACCATACACCTGTTGATGTTTTGAATTGCTGTGCACTTAAAATGTTTTTACATTGTACAGTATTTGTAAATAAATGTTTTTGTACTGACTCCACCAATAATAGAAAATGTTGATTTGTTTTAAATTGTTCCATTGTCTCCTTTGATACTGTAACAAAATACAGTGTTTCTAGAATGTACTGTCCAGGCATACTGTACTGTATACTGTAGGCATGCTCAGTACTGCACATCACAAGAGTATTAAAAAAAATACAAGACACATACTGTAATGTATGTACTCGTATAGAAGACACATAATGTATGTACTGTAATACATGTAGAATAAATGCATACTTTTTATTTTTTCGGGTTTATTATACAGTATGTATAAAAAAGTATCGTATAGGGTCTGAAAACATCAGCATACAGTTTCAGGTATTCTATCCTAATCAATAACAACGGCCACTAAACTGTAGACTCTGGTACGTGGTTTTTTAAATCCGATTCAGCAATGTGCAGGCATTGTTACACAAAGCGATATTATCCATAGAAATCCCTCCATTTGCCATTTTCTTTTCTGAGGAAAAAAAAATTAAAAGTTTTACTGTAATGGTCAGTCCCCTAAAGAAGTTCCTAGTCAGTCCCACCAATAATTTTCTCCGGGGACGTCTCCTGTTCACATGCGCATGCGCCTACCGTCGATGTGATGACACGCATATGCGTTTCAAGAAGGTTCCAATGCGCATGCTCCTAGCGTTCCACCAATTGTTCAGTATCTGCAGTACTGTAGAAGCCGCTCAGCCAATGATATTGCTTACAGGAGAATCGCTTGACTTTTGAATCGCACTGATATTGATATTTTCAAAATAAAAAAAAAACAGAATAAAATACGGCAACATTACTCACCATAGAATTTCTCATTCAGCTGACGCCGGCGCCGGGCCACTGCCAGTCCCGTATTCTTGATCATACACGTTGACAGTTGACAGCGGGACTACTACACTTGTAGTCAGCTGATGAGGCTGGAAATCACTTAGGTACATGCAAGCTTGCTCAACTGTATGCGAAATCCGGCTCAGGCTGCAGGTATCCGTGCGTGGACAGAAAGCAAGGGTTGTCACTGACGGTAGGACCGTTATTGGAAGCCGGTTATGGTGCTGGTGCTGGCGCATTGCTTGCCAGCGACTGACATTTCTTACTTATTTTTAACACGACCTTTCATCTTTTGCCGTCTGCATGATCATAGATACAGGAAAAACACGGTGATACACACCAATACCCTCCAATAAATTCGGGATCAATATGAAAAAAACATGGATCGCTACATAACATTTTCCTTATTGCATGCTTCCACACATGAGGAGCTGGCGAAAATTTGTAAAAGTCATAGTTTTCGATAAAATACTTATACATTTGAACAACTGTTGCCATCTTATCATCTGTTGTATTAATCGCGGCCCATATTAAATACGCGTACGTTCTGTCGGGTTTTTGTAACACGGGCTGCATTTGTACACTCATGGCGGCGGGACTGACTCTGGAGAATAACAGAAACTGGTGTTTGTCTTTCTTTAATATGAAAAGCCTAAATTGATACATTATTGTAACCTCTTCCTTCAGTCCCAAGGCCAATTTACAATAAACCACTGTGGTATCTTTTTTAAATGAAACACCTGCAAGTCGACACATTACTGAAGCGCATGCGCATTACAATTCATGAATATCTGCCATCTGGCGGACACGCGAAGAATTGCAACCTATTAAATCTAAACCATTCTCAATAAACGCATCAACCGCGCATCAACCACGCATGAACCGTGGCTGAGAATGCAACATGAATGCGGCATGCACCTGGTGAAGTGCGTAGCATTCGGAAAAAAATCCAGGAAAAATGCGGTGATGTTGTAGAATAAAAGTGGCCGCGACAGTATCCTTCATGAATCCATGCTGACTATTATTAATAATTTTGTTTTCCATTAGATATTCCTGAATATTATCGTGTATTAAACCTTCAAGTAGTTTCCCCACTATTGAAGACAGGCTTACAGGTCTGTAATTCTCCGGTTGTGATCTAGCTCCCTTTTTAAATATAGGCACCACATCTGCTTTACGCCGATCTTATGGTGCTGAGCCTGTGGAAATCGAGTCGTTGAATATTAAATATAATGGTTTGGCTATTGCTGAACTTAACTCCTTGAGAACCCTTGGACGTATGGCATCAGGGCCAGGTGCCTAATTTACTTAAATTTTTTCAAGCTGCTTATGAACTTCTTCCTCAGTTAACCAATTGTTCATTAATAAGGAGGTAGTGGCCTATTCCTGCGGCAGTACTATCAGAATGTGTTTAATACAGCTCAACCCCCTTATAACGCTGTGCTTGGGGTCCAAAGAATCACATCGCGTTATAAGAGGATCGCGTAAGAACTAATCTACAATTGTATGCATTGTACATTAAAGTATTTAAGATACCACTAATTGTGTTATAAAATATTCATAAATATGAAAATTGGGAGCCATGCTTGAATCGCGTTATAAGCGGATTTGTGTTGTAACGGATCGCGTTATAACGGGGTTGAGCTGTACCTCTGCTTTTTCCTTATCTCCAATACTCTGCCTGCCGATTTCACACTGAAAGGCTCCTATATTTTCTTTTCTCATTTTTTGTTATTAAGATACTTATTGAACTTTTTAGGGTTGATCTTACTATCTATTGCAATCCTTTTTTCATTATCCATTTTGCTAATTTAATTGCCCTTTGGCAATTTTTGTTACATTCCTTATAATTCTAATATGATGTCTCTGTTCCTTCTGACTTAAAGAATCTAAACGCCTTCCTCTTCTTGTCCATTTCCTCCCCTACCTTTTTATTTAGCCACATTGGTTTTGACTTATTTCTTTTATACCCAAGGGTATACACTGATAAGTGTGCTTTTCTAACAATGTTTTAAAGACTGCCCATTTATCTTCTACATTTTTTCCTGCAAAAACACCATCCCAATGTATTCCTTGTAGATTAGACCTCAGTGTATTAAAATCTGCCTTTTTAAAGTTTAAGGTCTTTGTTGAACCCAGGTAATCTGTTTTTTGATAATTTATTTCAAAAGAGACCATGTTATGATCACCGTTACCCGAATGTTCCAGGACTTGAATATTTGTTATTACTTCTACATTGTTTGTTATTACCAAATCCAGTACTGCCCCTCTCCTGGTTTGTTCCTCAATAATTTGGGTCATATAATTGTCTTTATGCACCCCCAAAAACCTGTTTACGTTTGTTGGAATGCTAATCTCATTTCCCCAATCTATGTCTAGATAATTAAAATCCCCCATTATGCAAACATGACCCAGTTTTAATGCCTTCACCAGTTGCAAAAGTATTTTAGCTTCCTCAATCTCACAGATATTTGGTGGTTTGTAGCTTATCCCTACAAACATTTTCTTTATACTTTTACCTCCACTGCTAATTTCTATCCACAAGATCTCTACATTTTCATCATTCCCTTCATAAACACCATCCCTTATAATAGGTTTTAGATCTGGTTTAACATATAAACATACTCCACCTCCCCTTCTATTTGTTCAATCCTTCTGAAAAAGGAAATAACCCTCTAAATTAACTGCCCAGTCATGAGTTTCATCCCACCATGTTTCAGTAATTGTGTATGGTGAATAAAACATAAACAATGATTTTTTTCATGGCTCCATTTCTTTTGTGCCAGCCTTTAGCTTGTGCAAAAATCTGTTGTGCTTTTAAAGTCACTTATCACTGTTTAGTGAATCACGCTGACTGGCAAAAAAAGGCGCGTTTGCCGTTTTTTGCCTGATCGGACATATATTTTTTCATTTTTTGGGGGGGCTGAAAAAATGCCTTTTACGGGTGATAAAACACTGTTATCACTGCTTGGTGAATCATGCAGCAGGCAGTATCGGTCTTAAAAGCCATTTATCGTACTTAAAAGCAGTTATCACTGCTTCGTTAATCGCCCCATAGTGAGTTGCTCCTAACAAATCATATGCCAGTCTTGTTGGAGGGCGTCTCACTATTTGACTCCTGTGAGTCTCTTCTCCGTCGTCTTCTTGGGTGGAGAGGCTACCATGGGTTTTAGGCCCTGGCCCTCTCATAAGGTGTGAATCCAGGTGAACATTGTCTCTTTGTGGAATGAAGATCGGGCTTCTTGGACTGAGTTGTCGGCTTGTTGAAGTGACTGGGGAGGGTACATGGGTCACTGGCCCATTACCTGTTACTTCTTCAGGTGATGCTCACCAGTCTCCATTGGTGATGGTGGAAGTTCCTTCCAATGGATCCTGATTTTTTTCTGCTACTGCATCCGGAGTCTCACTAGACTCCTGTGACTCACTTGTTGGCACTACTGAAGCGGATTCAGGCTCACTTTCCCCCACTTGAGGAATAGGTAGTAAGTGATTTCGATACCAGACCCGTACCCTTCCATCTGCATCGGATACGGTATACAGGGAGGCCCAGCATCTGTGACTCGTCTCGCAGCGGTCCGCTAGCTTATGCTTTCCTGGTATTCCTAGATTTCTCAGGAGAACATTGTCTCCAGGTTGAAGCTCCCGATAACGGACCTTGTGGTCATACCTCCACTTGTTGCTCTCAATCAGTTGAGCGGTGGCTTTCTCTGCCAAGAGATATGCTCTATGAAGGCTATCCTGGAGACATCTCACATACTTGTAATGTTTCATATTGGGTACTCCATCGGTGGAAACCCGGAGACGGATGTCCACAGGCAGTCGTGCCTCTTGGCAGAACATCATGAAAAAGAGTGTATACCCCATGGATTCATGTCTGGTGCAATTGTAGCCATGCACTAGCGGTTTGACATGCTTGCTCCAGCTGGTCTTCTCGGAACCCTTTAGAGTGCATAGCATATCTAGTAGTGTCCGGTTGAACCTTTCCGGCAGGGCGTCTTCTTCGGGGAGACTTCTTGATTTTGAGCAAGTTTAGAAGTTCCTTTATTAACTTTCTCTCAAAGTCTCTCCCTTGATTGGAGTGAATCCAATTAGGGAACCCATAATGGATGAAGTATTTATCCCACAGCACTTTGGCAACTGTGAGAGCTTTCTGAGCCTTGTGGGGAATGCCTGGGTGTATCGGGAGTAGTGATTGGTCACTACCAGGACGTTCCTGATGCCCTTTGAATCTGCCTCAATGCAGAGAAAGTCCATGCAGACTAAGTCCATGGGACCGAAGCTTTTTAAGTGGCCCATTGTGGCTGCACATCTAGGCTGTGTTTTACACTGTATGCACCGCAGGCACTTTCAACAATATTGCACCACTGATTCCCGCATTTTGGGCTAGAAGAACCAGTCTCTCACTAGACTGAAGGATTTTTCTATGCCCAGGTGTCTGTGATCCTCATGCAGAGCTCGTAGGACAGTGTACTGTAAGCATCTGGGCAGGACTAGTTGTCTCATATCGGGATGGTTATGATAGTGGATTACCTGGTAGAGACAATCTATATGGAACTTGCCCCATTCCCTCATGATGACAGCGACCCTGGGGCCTATGCAGTAAAGTCCGATAGAAATTTTCGGCAGGGTTTTGAACTCACCATGTTTTTGCAGAGTTGATCTCACGGTATGCAGAAAGGCCCGAATATCAGTGTGAGCAACATTAGCAAACATGGCGAGAAGGGCACGCCTGGCGAGATCTGTCTGCTGCAGCAGAGAGATGCACCTCTCTCAGCGATAATCTCGGCGTAAAAATAATATTTTTACATTTAAATTGTATTAATAGTGTAGATGATCAAGGGGTCTCCGGAGCATAAGCACGTTGGTTTGAGATCCGGGGACCCCCTGCTTCCCAAGATACAGGCCTTGTTATGGGGTTCCGGTATCTCCTATGCATGGAAATGTCCTGATCACATGACTATGGGATGTAAACAAAGCAGGGGGATACCGGCACCCCATACCAGGGCCTGTATCTTGGGAAGCAGGTGTACTCAGCGCTTCATAAAGAATACAGTAGAGGGAATTATAATCTATATATATATATAGAAATGTGAAAATCTTGGTTGTGAGTCTCTGTAGACCATTTGATTGGTCCATCGGTCCACCCGCCCTCCCACGGCTCTCATTGGCCGGTGTCTCGCCCCCCCCCCCCCCCCCCGATGGTCCGCCCCCACACGGCTCTTATTGGCCGGTCTACCCTAACCACTGTTCCACTCACACACCACACTATCACCCGTGTGGACTGCTCACACCCCAGAAGCTTCTTCATACTGTGTGAGCCCTGAGATCTGTGAGCCTAACCTGCGGATTACATCCATAACAAACAAACACACACACACACACCCCTGGAGACGCTGACCACGACACCAAAAGTAAGTACAACACTCCCCCCCTCTCACCCCTCCGGACTTGCCCCCCCCCACTATCACCCCTCAGGCCCTCCTCAACGGCTGTGCGCCCTTGACCCCTCCCCACACCCCCCACCACCACCCTCTCCCCACCCCCCCCACCACCCACCTTCTCACCATCCCCCCCACCCGCTCCCCATCCCCCCTGCACACTCTGCCACTTACTGTATATCACCTACTTTTACAGAACGCATGCCGCATTACACAGGTCGCCACCTGCCGCCTGTCACTCCACCACCGCTACCTAACCGCCCCCCCCTACCCTCTAAGGAGTCATCAGACTGGATCACGCTTGGATCGCCGCCTGACCAGACCACCTACATCTGTAAGTCAAACCCATTTCACCGCCTCGCCGCACACCCACACAACATCACCCCCTTCTCACCTCTCCACACTCACACACTTGAACACCTGCGCACACATTCACACCTTTACGCCTCCCGCACTTTACTCCTCTCCACCTAACACCTATCATCCCTCCACCCTGCATGCCTTTTCATTCAAACACCCACACCTCCATACCCACTCACCCACACACCTCACCCGCCCTCCTTACTACACTATCACATATTACAACAACGCTGGGTTCTTACCAACATTTTGAACAAACACAACCCTCTTCAATTGCACTCGACATTTTTAATCAATGCTTTCAATCATTATTTGTTTAGACATATGTGCTATTTATTACTGTGATTTCTTGCTATCCTTAATTGACCACCCTAACCTCAGGATTCATATTGATAATTGTGTACTTTGTGTCATTACGTCCCAATTTTTATGCTTGCACTTGATTCCTGTATTAGCCTACGATATCACCGCCCCTGCCTTTCACCCCCCCCCCCCCCCCCAGCCCTTCACACCATCCCGCCCCTGCAATCCCGGGCAAAGCCGGGTATATCAGCTAGTTATACAATAAGTGCAGCACAATCAGACAATAGGAAAGGAAATCCCTGCCGTGAAGAGCTTACACAGGTTTAATGGGAAATTTACAGAGACAGCAGGTCAGGGAGTAAGTGCTGTAGATGGCAGTGCTTGGTCACAATGGGTCACAATGGGTGGTAGGAGTGACTGAGTGTGGGACAATAGCCATGAGTGCAGGCAATTGGGATGCTTGATTTGTGGGGTACAATTTAAGGAATGTCAGTGTCAGGTACTGGAGGATAAAAGTGTACAAATAAATCACAGATGTTAAAAGTTAATGTCTCACAGTGGCAAAGCTGTAATGCAGAGTCCAGATCTTCCTCCAATCTTCACCTTCAATTTCCACTCCAAAATTAACTCTTGTGGACACTTTTGATGTACACTTATGATGTGGCGCTTTTGATGTTACACAGCCTTATGGCTCACAGCCATGCTACAGTGACTTAAGTACTCTATTCACATGCATTTGACTAACACTTAACGGAGGGGTTTGTCTAATCAACTCAGACATACAAAATAGTTATTAGATTATCATTTCTCTCTCAATTGATAGGAGTCAGCTCACAAACATACCCCAAAAGCCAATTCAATCTTAATTTCTCTGGTTAGTAGAATGCAGCTCAATGACACATACCCCAAAAGCCAATTAAATCTTAATTTCGTTGGTTGGTAGAATGCAGCTCAATGACACATACCTGTTTGAAGAGATACATCAGAATGTTAATCCAGATATTCAGAATGCATCCATGATTAAAGATAGAAAGATAGAAATAAAACATCCAGAGATATGAACTCCAAAATTAACTCTTGTGGACACTTTTGATGTACACTTAAGATGTGAAAATGTTGATGTTACACAGCCTACAGGGGTACAGGATCTGAACCCTACAGGGGTACAGATTAATACATTATCAGTGAATGTAAATAAAATAAAAATACACATCCAATGGAAAAACCTGTAAAAAAATACATTTCCAAACATGCAATATTTTACTTACCATTAGAAGCGCCGGCCCTCTGACTCCCGGGGAAACAGGAAGCTCACGTACCACGAAGGCCTCAAATAGCATTCGATGCCATCCGCCATGAAGATTCGGATCATGTACCCAAATCTTCTTTCTTATATCTTTAACCAACTTCTTCTTTCTTCTTCTGTAATTATTTCTTAATCTTCTTAATCTTCTGTCTTCATCTGTCAATCCAAAAAACCACATGGTAGATCCCAACCGATGTTGTCTTGTCATCTTCTTGGGCTCAAATGAGGCGTCACAACCTTAAATATGGCTTATGACATCACATTTGGGCGGGAACTGGTTCAACAGCCATCTGATTGGCTGTTAAAACCATGTGCCGATTTTATTTTTAATAACGTCATTTAAAGGAAATGATGCCAGCCAATCAGAATGGCTGTGCTTCATTTCCCTTTAACATGACGTCACTAAACCCAACATGGCCGGCGTCACATGGTAATTCAGCCAATCAGATGGTGGAAACTAAATCCCCAATCTGATTGGAGGACGCCCTTCATATTAGCTGTGGTAAGTAGAACTGTATTTATTAACTTTATTTATGCTGGCTAATGTTGTGTTTAATAATGGGCAAATAATCTATTATCCGTATCTGGATAATAGTTATTTTGCCCATTAATGTACTGTATGTATTTGGTGGTGGGGGGGGGGTGTATTTATTTAACTGTAGGCCATGTTTTATTTTTTACATACAGGGTTGGTACCGCTGTGTTAGCGGGGACAATTGGAGACAACCTGAGGAACACAGGTAACACCTGTGTACCCACGGGGGACACCTGCAGGGAAGAACCGGGGGTCCCATAGTTGTGTGGGCCCCACGGACCACAGGGACCACCCGAGGGCCCCAGAACTCCATGGGAACCACCCTAGAGCCCCCAGACACCTGTGGGGACCAACCATGGACCCCATTGGGGGCCAACAACGCCTAGCAGGGACAACACGGAGGCCCCAGACACCCATGGCCACCCCACCGGCCTGGGGTATTAATCCTGTATGTAAAATAATAAGTCATGGTTTTACAGTATGGGGGGGCACAGGGGGTGGGTTGTGTATTAATTTGTGTAATGTGTATTACATTGTGTAATGTTTATTGGGGGCCTAGGAGGTGGGTTGTGGGGCTGTTGTGTGTATTATTGCTTATTGTGGGTAGCGGGGTGGGTGAAATGGGCCCCAAGGATGGGTGTATAGGCCTCTCGGGTAGCGGGAGGGGTTAACCCTTCATTACCGCAGCGGTATTAACCGCAAATGTAATGAAGGGGTTAAGTCCACCCACATCCCCCCCGCAAGGCCTAAACACCCACCAAGGGCTGAATACCCCCTTCACCCACCACCGCTACCCACAAAAAGCATGGCACTGGTAGTTAACCCCTTCATTACCTTAGCGATTAGCCGATAAAGTCCCTGCTCCGGTGGAGCTTACAATCTAATTGGTGGGGAGAACATACAGAGACAGTAGGAGGGCATTCAGGTAATTGCATTTGCAGGGGGCCAAGCTTTATGTATCGTGTATAGTATTAGCCATGGTGTTACTCATATGCTTCTTAAGCAAGTGTGTCTTTATGTGGGTCTTAAAGGTGGATAGAGAGGGTGCTAGTCGGGTATTTAGGGGAGGGCATTCCAGAGGTGTGGGGCAGAAAGTGAGAAAGGTTTAAAGCGGGAGAGGGCTTTAGATACAAAGGTGGTAGAGAGAAGACATCCTTGAGCAGAACGCAAGAGTCGGGATGGTGCATTGCATCAATCCGAGGCAGTAAAAGGGCCTGTTTTTTCTAAGTTCCGTCTCACCGCTCATCCCCAGCTTCTAGCCAACTTTTTTTGCCGAGGCCATTTTGAGAGAAATTCTCCATTCTAGAGTGGCGATCAGCTGCGAGATGCTGATCAGTGCTACTAGAATACAGCGAGTTGGAAAAGATGGCGATGAGAGGCGAGAAAGGGCCAATTGCCAAGCGGTCACGGATTTTATTTTCCGCCCAAAAACCTTTCGAGCGAGGTCCATTACATTACAGTATACACACCATCACTTTGGTTAATTCAATGTACATTGAATATACATCGAATGCACATTGAATATACATTCCTCTGTGCTTGATTTTTTTTCTAAAAGCAGCGATGCCGAAGAAAATGATTTCAAAGGATCTCAGCATGAGAAAACAGGATATGTACAAGAAAGGACACGGAATTTTACAGATTCAATGCTGGTTAGTTACTTCGGGCCTCAGTTTAGCAAAAAGCACTGTCAGTTATCATGCCCATGGTAAGGCAAAAAGTGTAAAGCGGAGTCCCACAGTCACAACAGAGTAAGTATTTTTGTTTTCTTTACTGTATGTATTGTAATTACGCTATTACTGGTAAAATGCATTAGTGTGTTTTACAGTACTTTTTTCGTAGCAATTATTATAGAGAAAAAAGTGTCCTCTATTACTCTAATAAAGTCTTGTGATGCATGTTTTTAATATGTTATCAATTTTTACATTCTTAAAATCACTCACTTTTTATTTCGACTGTATATATGCGGGGGGGGGGGGTTATACTATTGAAAACCTTCCCCTTTTGCTAGGCTTGGTCTGCTTTGCATACTGCTTATGGAAATATCTCAGACACACACCGATGTTATTTACAGTATGTACTGCAGTGAAACTTTATTGTAAAACTGTTCAAATTATGTCTTTGAACTACAGTGTATTATTCTGCACACTCGGACTGGCAAAGTTGCACCTTCCCCCCTCACAAAGCATAGCAGAAGGACAGTCAACTGCTTATCGACACCTCCCCCAGAGCGATACAGGACATTCACACATTCTCATTCTTTTTCAGGCTTCATTGCATATGGCAAACTATTGCATGTTTTTCAGGTAATACAAAATTAACTTGTAATTATTTTAGAGAAAATTTGGGGCCTACTGAAACAAATTGTTCGGTTTTCCTTTACACTGTAGGGCGACAACGCTTCTGGTGGACCAAATCAGTGAAGATAGTGATGAGTGATGCGCAGGAAGAGTCAAGACTGCTCTAGAGAAATCTCACAATATAACAGCATCTGAGACAAGCATCAGGCAGATGAGAAGCAACTTGGGATGGAAATATGGACGTGTAAAGTAAGTGTAGCCCTCTTTCTGACACTCTAAAGAGACTACGGGTACTGCACACACCTGTGGCTCCAGGAGATCTGAACCTCCGCTAGCTGGGAGCCTAGGGTTACCCTTTATACTAACGGCAGCGCCTCCACTTACCCAGGATCCCCATCATGTAAGATTCCCCTGGGCAAGAAACATATCCACACACGTATATACAAATGCTTGAACTGACTTTACTAAACAAATAGAATAACCCTTATAATTTATATGGCAATACACATTCCTTAACTTGTACTATAACGTTAGTGGCTCGGCCACGCTCCTATTGAGTAATGTCTCTATCCCGTCACCGCGTGCCCCACACCGTGTCCATGTACTGTAATGTATTGGTATAGGCTCAGTCCTTTGGCCACTCCACTAGTGTCCTCAAAGAGTGTTCCCTAAGGTGGGATCAGCGCCTGTTGACCGGTGTTGGTGCACTTGTTGTAAGTACCTTTCGGTCACTGCGGTGACCGGTAACAGCTTCAAAAAGGATCCGTCGATCCAACGCTTTGCTTCCTGATGTCACGATGCTCAGCTACCTGGTCCCAGATGACTGCAGCAACCGCAACTCTGTACCTTGTCCCTAACTGTTACTCAGTAAGGGGATAATGCTACCACTTTAGGGTGTCCCTGCAGCAACTCACTCTATGGTGGCTCAGGTATACTCTTAGGGCCTGCGGGGAAGATCTGTCCTGTGCAGGCGGGTCATGGACCCCCTGCACCCACACTACCTCTTCCTTCGCCCTCTGTTTCCCCCCTGCCTAGCGTGGTCTCTCCCCCATGCTTCCCTTTCTTCCTCTCGTGATTCCAACCCCCTGATTGGTTCCCAGACATCAGGTGACTGCGCTAGAGCTCATGGGAGTTGCACCGGGCCATTGGGGGTTCAAACTGCTTTCAGAGGTACGGAAGGGGGTGGCCATGGCTGCACTCAATGGGCCAGGGTAACCCCTCTGTGGTGTGGACGCAGCCAGAGGTTCGACATGATCCACCTGTACTAAAGGGCAATGGATGCCGGGAGCGTCGGGCAGGATTAGCACTGAGGGAAGGGCTTCAGGGCATATATCCCGTTCCGTAACGAATAGTATCTTACGCCAGTTTTGCTCTTTGTCATAATAATGGTCTTGCACTCGGGCAGTATCCAGGAGCGGAAGCTTCCGGACTTGATCAGTCACCGTGCCCATGGAGAGGGTAGCGGGGACGTGTCCCACGGCAAGGGCACGGGCCAGTGGAATTTCAGGCCGTTGGGCCCACTTACGCACCTTGGGCTGTGAGGGCACAAACATGGCGGAACAAAAATAGCGCAGTGTTGAGAAAAAAGAGCTCTCAGCAGCGCCTCCAAATGTAGCCCTCTTTCTGACACTCTAAAGAGACTACGGGTACTGCACACAACTGTGGCTCCAGGAGATCTGAGCCTCTGCTAGCTTGGAGCCTGGGGTAACACTTTATACTAACGGCAGCGCCTCCACTTACCCAGGATCCCCATCATGTAAGATTCCCCTGGGCAAGAAACATATCCACACACGTATATATGAATGCTTGAACTGACTTTACTAAACACATAGAATAACCCTTATACTTTATATGGCAATACACATTCCTTAACTTGTACTATAACATTAGTGGCTCGGCCACGCTCCTATTGAGTAATGTCTCTATCCCGTCACCGCGTGCCCCACACCGTGTCCATGTACTGTAATGTATTGGTATAGGCTCAGTCCTTTGGCCACTCCACTAGTGTCCCCAAAGAGTGTTCCCTAAGGCGGGATCAGCGCCTGTTGACCGGTGTTGGTGCACTTGTTGTAAATACCTTTCGGTCACTGCGGTGACCGGTAACAGCTTCAAAAAGGATCCGTCGATCCAACGCTTTGCTTCCTGATGTCACGATGCTCAGCTACCTGGTCCCAGATGACTGCAGCAACCGCAACTCTGTACCTTGTCCCTAACTGTTACTCAGTAAGGGGATAATGCTATCACTATAGGGTGTCCCTGCAGCAACTCACTCTACGGTGGCTCAGGTATACTCTTAGGGCCTGCGGGGAAGATCTGTCCTATGCAGGCGGGTCATGGACCCCCTGCACCCACACTACCTCTTCCTTCGCCCTCTGGTTCCCCCCTGCCTAGCGTGGTCTCTCCCCCATGCTTCCCTTTCTTCCTCCCGTGATTCCAACCCCCTGATTGGTTCCCAGACATCAGGTGACTGCGCTAGAGCTCATGGGAGTTGTAGTACGCCAACAGAGCCTTTTCCTTATTGGCCCGTCGTTCGCACGCTTGCATTGCGCATGCGCGACCTCTCTGCTCTGCCAGTGCCCTCTGAATGTTGCGCAATAAACATGGCGGCGCCCTATACTATCGGGCCACCATGGAACCTTACACCACTCTCTCCGGGCACGCAATACAACAGCATAAGATGCCTAACACACACCACCCTACATAAGTGTCTTACTGTAACAAAGTACAGTACTGTATATCGCATAGTACTAAATAAACTACAGTATACAGTAGTAACACCCCCCGCGAATGCTTTATGGTACAGTATTGTCACAGAGACCAATGCTTTTAAGACTAAAATACCTGGATCCATTGATTGAACAAAGCGTGAGATAAAATAAATTGTAATTTATTTACAAGAGAAACACACAGCTTGATTTACAAAATAACACAAATAAACACTTACTGGAATGGGGCAAAATAAAATAAAATGTCCACAGAACGAAATCCAAAGAAATCTAGTCTTTAGGCATCGATTCCTATAAGCGGGGGTTCTGCACAAAAAGAGCTGTGTAACCGTCCTTGGCTAGGGGCGCCACTTGCAGCCCCTGTTTCTCCGCTGAAAGGAATATTTTCGTTCTGTCATTGCAGGATTCGTTCTCCAATCCTTAGTTCTAATTAACTTTTAAAGCAGGATGCAATCCTTAGTTACGATGTAATGACCTTTGCACCGCACGCTGTAGCTCAGATGAATCTTGTTACATGATGGAACTCTTAGATGGAACTGACTCTTGACTGGCTGCACCGGACATTTTAAAAACACCAAAAGCCTATCAGTATCATGTGCATCTAATCTTTTGCATGGGAACTAATCATCCCACCTATAGCAGAGATATGCCAGGCTCTACAGAACTTGGAGAAAGCTTCACTATAGCAACTGAGAATGTGTGATAAATGCCATCTTTCCCCATTTGTCATGCTAGCCCATCTGCCGGCTCAGTGCCTGAAAGTCTGCCATTCGACAGGATGCTTATTGAGATTCTCATCCTTCATCTCTCTTTTCTAACAAAAGGTTTAACACGTCCATATTCTGGCTATCCCAATACTTAACACCTTCATCTCCTGGCCTTTGAAGCTGGTAGGCAGAGTAGCTCCTATGCAAATGGATTTTTATCCATACTAAATGACTTCCTTACTGTAATTAAAAAATAACCCTTGGTGAGTGTTAAAAAACATTTTCTTTTCCCCTTATTCAGAAAAACATTGTTACAATAACACATACATTTAAAACATGATATGACCATCGCCACCTTATCCCTGGTGGGAGACACAGACAATTCTAACACATTTACAGGCTTGCAGCCAGCAGTGGGCTGCAGAGCTGACCCTCTACATTATAATTTAACCCCTACCGCTTTCTCCACCTTATATCTGGTGTGAAAGGTACAGAACCACTCACTGGATTCTGGGATTCGGGCATATACCGGGATTTGTACTGTAACCCAGCCCCTGCCCGGTCTTAATGCTCTGGTTTGTCCTGAAGCAGGAGGATTTGGCGGCGAGTTGCAAACTGCATTCTAGGGAGGATTTTATCCTGTGGTCTGTGTTCCTCATGTCCT
This sequence comes from Ascaphus truei, assembly GCF_040206685.1. Lineage (NCBI taxonomy): Eukaryota > Metazoa > Chordata > Amphibia > Anura > Ascaphidae > Ascaphus > Ascaphus truei. Next base: position 176,371,354 of record NC_134483.1, read on the forward strand.
CAGGAATCTGGAAGGATTCTATAGTGCATGTTTTGGGTAACCCGCAACATGGGCCCCTTCTACCCAAACACACCCTGACAAGATTTTCCCATAAAATCATCCCTGACTCTCACGCCTGGCACAACCCCGCTGGTTGGCACTCCTGGAACAGTAAAACCACATACATCTTTATTATACAAGCAGTTATATATCACAATTGGGTTGAAGAGCTGACATTCACAATTCCCCAATATAGCTCAGGGGCACCCAGACGGGCATAATACCTATATTTATGGCCTGGGTACCCCTTCACCGTCACAAGTTTACAGTAGTAATATAGTTCAGTATATTGCAATAGTACTGTATGCAGAGTGATGTGCTGTAGTTAGTACTGGACAGTAGTTAAAAGTGTGGTTTTACTGTACCTGTAAAATTATTCCTTGTGATTACAGCATATCCTATGATAAGGGATGCCAACAAGATCAAAAGAGTGGACCAGGCATGGGCATAGATCGAGATTGGCGAGACTTTTCAGGATGTTATCTTTTTTGACAAGACAACTGTAGCTCATTTGCCACTTTTGCATTCCACAAAAAAGGAAACCTATCTCTGAAGCCACATCCCAAGCACCCAGTGAAGATGCATGTGTGGGTGCGATCTCTAGACGTGGACCAGGATGCATCATCATCTTTGACGGTAAAATAATGTACAAAGTCACATGCTGTGTGTGGCCTTATGCACTGTACAAATGCAGTGTACAGTATTTGGTACCCCAATGTTACATCTTTCTTTTTTTGTTCCAGGAATCATGGATAAAGTATTTTTCCAAGATAAAATTGTCACCTGTATTGTTGAATACATTAGGTATGATTTCCCATCTGGTCACCGTTTTTTTCCAAGATAATGACCCTAAACATACCACCTCTAATAACCATATTCTTGCGAGCGGTATTAACTGGGTTAAGATGCCACCGGAATAAGTTCTCCAGTGTACTCTACGGTAACTGTTTCTCATTGTTTTACACTGTTTATATCTCTTACTAATTCACCTTCCCCCCGCCCCCCTCCAATTCCAGATAACCAGATTCGAATCTCATAGAATTGGTATGGCATGCGATGAAGGATCATTTCAGAAAAGTTGTGAAACCGTCTAAAAAGGATGAATTAGCAAAAGGAATTATGAGTTTCTGGAAAGACATAATCACAGAACAAAGATGCAATAACTATATTGATAATATTGCAAGCATTTTGCCTGTTCTTTTACTCTTTTACAGAGTAATGGGGGTGCCACCGGAATGTAGTAAGGTACTTTACTGTAGTAAGGTAAGTACAGGTACAGTAAGTATGATACAGGTAAGTTTGGCACTCAAAATAACCATTTTAACGATTTTTTATCAGCCCTTCCAGTATTAAATTCAGTACAGTATGTACACTGCATAATACATTTGTATTAGACATGTGTGTGCTGTCTAACCTACTGTACATTAGTATAGTTAATGTTATTCAGTAAATAGTTACAGTACCGTATATACAGTTTAGTATAAAAATACATAATAATACAGAGCGCAAACTGAAATCCTCACATAATGTATACAGTATATAAATATGTGACTTAGTGAGACGAAAAAAAATGGTTAGACAGTACTGTAGTTATAGTCCAATATTGTGAAATACTCAATTCCTTTAATGGACTAATCCTGGTGAAATTTGTGTTTCTTTTCAGAGCTTCTGCACTACAGGAGGGGGGAGGGAGGGAATGTGTAAACGTATTGTACTGTGTGCATAGTGTACCTTAACAGTCAGTAATTTGCCCTATTCCCCCTACCCTCAATGACAAAAGAATTACAGAAGGCAAATTGTAAATTTTGAAGAAGAGGCGACCTGCTGTATTTATGTATTATTCATTTTTCCTTGATTATCCTGTACAAAGGAAATTGTTCCTTCTTTAAATTCATTAGAATCATTTGACCCACCCTACCCCCCAAACAAATCCCTGTATGCCACCTAATAAAGTACAGTATACAGATAAAGTATCAAAAACATGCTTCACATAATGGTTTAATGAAATCAATCCTTCAATAGGCCCATGTGTCAAAAAAAAAAAGGGATGTCTCTATTTTTTTCAGACTTTAAATTCACATTGAATGTGGAGTCATTCTTGCCAAATCCCCAAGAAGGGCTTATCTCACTTCAACAAAGCCTGAAACATAATGAATGGCAATGGGGGAGGTGTCGATAAGCAGTTGAAATTGTTTTGGTTTGTTAGGCTTTGTGTGTGTGTTTGTGGGGGAGGGGTGCTACTACTACAGTATGCTGTTGCTTTGCCAGTCCGGGTGTGTGTTTGCAGGATTATTAGTTCCTTCTTTTGCTTTGCCAGTCCGGGTGTGTGTTTGCAGGATTATTAGTTCCTTCTTTAAATTCATCAGAATCTTTTGAACCCCCCCCCCCATCCCCAAATAAAAATTACAGTATATCCCACCTATACAGCATGAACTCGTAACGTTAATATTAAAATTACATTTACAGTATACCCACATTTGAAGTACTGTATGGCAATAAAAGACAGGTTTACTGTAATTGCTATTAGATTTTTAAGACAATAACTCGCGATCGCCCACTTGAGTTTCTCGACGGTATTGCAGACAACGCTAAAATGGCATTTTCTGCACTCGATAAAAACACGCATCTTATGGCGGTACGGTTGGAAGAAATCACGTGCCATGACATGGGTATTCTGAGGTATACAATGCGTGAAGTGTTTGAATAACGTCTGCTGCATCTGTATATCCAAGAAATAATTGACTCCACAACTGGCCTCGAAATTTCTCTAGTCCTACTGACCTATTTACTAGCAAAATCAATAGTTGAGGTGAATCACACAACGAGACACCTATTCTATCATATTTTGACAGCTGACAGATGCTCAGTGGCAGCTGCCTGAAAAAGCCCACTTCCTCCCTCCAGACTAGAGGTGGAAAGAAGGATTGATGATATAATGTTAATGGAGAGGTTGTCGGCATTCCTCAAACACTCCACTGACATATTTTAAAAGGCTGGGCCCATGGGGCTGTACGGAGGCTGGTCAGTGAGCGGGTGATTAACTGGCAATGGTCGATGGGCCATGGGGGGCGTGCTGAGGGACGTCACAGAGCTGGTTCATCCTGTCGCGTCAAGAAATCAGTTTGAACTGATTTCTTGTGCACCGCACGCCCCTTCCCGCTTTTGTGCACACGTGCCCGCACGCCGCATGGACGCAAACACTGCCTTAAGGCAGTCTTGTTTGCTCAGTGTGCGGACGCGTCCGCACAGTCTGCTGTACCATGGCCCCAGCCTAGACATGGGAACCCTGGATTAACGATTAACAATTGAGGATAAATGAGTAATGATTGTTATTTGACGATGGATGAGAAACGATGAAAAAATCTGAGCTAAAAAATCTCGCTAACGGTACCTCCCCTAACATACCATATTATACTATCGATATTATCTGTGCATCATCAGAGATGAAAGGTAGAAATCTAAACTTGGTACTGAATAAGTATATAACTCATAGCTTGGTTGATCCACCCAAACTCTTTAACTTTCTTTTTTTTTATTTACTTATGTGAAATGCAGCGTATGGTATTGTTGTATTGAATTGTATTGTAGTGTATTGTCTTGAACTGTAACATACTGTATTAGTCTCTGTTACAGTATTGTCTGACAGGATTGCTTTATGTTTTTTATGTTTTATGTTATTATTGTTTCACGAACCTGAACAACTATTTGAAACAGAAGAATTGATTTGTAAAAATAAAAATGTAGTAAGTATTATCTACAGTATAACTACAGAACACATTTATTTAAAAAAAAAAACACCTGTAGTTTATTGCTTGGATTGCTCCTTTAAAGTCATGTGGCTTAATTAAATGACTACTTAAAACACCCCAAGTAAACCCTTCCTCATTGCGAACATGTATGTCTTAAGCTTCTCAGGGTGGATTGAGCTGCATTAGAGGAGACATAAAAACATGGCTATACTCTCAAGATAGTGAAGAGAGAGAGGAGAGGATTCACTGGGTCATACTTAGAAGGAGAGTGAACAGGCCGCAGTTAAAGTGCTCTTTAGTTGCTTGAGGAAGACTTTTCCCAAGCACAGTCTTTCCATGATGTGCTTAGTTTCCTTACTCCCACAGAAGACTCTTTGCTCAAGCTCCTCTTTCCATTTTACCAAGCCTTTTTTTTAAACTGCTTGGCCATGAGTTTCCATTCATCAAGCAATCTTTTCTTCCTCAAGACTAGAGTGAACACCTGCATCGGGTTCAGTAGCCATGATCTTGGGTGGTTCAGCCTGGGTGGAGTTTTTTATCCACTTTAATTAACCCCTGTGGCACTTCAGTTTGGTATTCGGTAGACTTATCGTCTTGACGTATTACTTCTTTTATGCTGACCGATTCTTCAATGTGTGGGGAACCTCTAAATGATGAATTGCAGTGTATCTCTTCTATTTTAGCACCGTTGTGAATCTCCTTCAGTACCAGGGGACCCCGGTCTACAGCTTTCTCATCTATCACGGGCTTAACCGCAACAAGCATGATCCCCATATCAGTGGAGAGGTAATTTGCATTTGGTTCAGCATACTTAAATTCCAGTACATAAATTTGGTTGTAGGTCTCCTCACACCCAACGTCACTTGTGACCTCTCTTTTTTGTAGCTAGCAAACCTGTAGTTGTGTGCCATTTTTGCTTACATTGACGGGTAGACAACTAGTGTTCTATATTTAGGGGCATGATCATCGATACAGTTCTGCTTCATTCTAGCGAAAGACTGAATCCATATAGCGACTAATTTCCTTGTGAGGTATCTAGATTGGACCATGTGGCCATGGTAACATGACTGTTTGTATTACGCTTCTCAGTCGTAATTCAGTTCTTCTTTCATGAATTTTGTGAAAAGCCGATGGTAGCATTGAGACGGCATTGCGAGTGCGCTTATAGCAACGCACTGCTTGTTTGGTTGTGACGTAGACCTATATCTGAATTGAATCACACAAGCAGCTTCCTTCATTTTCATGTAGAATATTTGCTGCAGGCACTCCCTAACATTTGATTGGAGTAAAATGACACATTGTTTCAAATGTTCATATTTTTTTCTTTGTTGTTTCATTCTCAATATTGAATGGATGTAGAATTTGTAGTGACAACTGCGCTCCAATGTTCGATCACAGTAATAATGGAAAAGGACTCAGGCTAATAAGACATAACATTCTCTGTGGGGCCAAATGATCCCTGAGGTAGGGGCAAGCATTAAAACCCCATGACACCTCCAATAGGGATGGTCCCCATCAAAGTGTTGAAAAGTACTTACATATTGCACTGGTCCAAAATCCTTGAAGACGTGCAGCCAAGTAAATGTAGATAGCTGTATGAGAAAGAGGAGAACTGGCGCACAATCCAATGAAGTGGGATCCAACAAACAGAGGAGAGCAACCTCCTACGCGTTTCGAACAATTGTTTTTTGTCAAGGAGCTCTCCTCCGTTTGTTGGATGTTATATTAATAAATAATCTATTTTGTTCATCCTGGGACCCACTTCATTGGATTGTGCGCCAGTTCTCCTCTCTCAATATTGAATGGAGAAGGCAGGCTGATTTACTCTGGTGACACAGCTGATATGTTTTTGTTCCTCTATAGGCAGCCTGTATTTTGAGTGCTGCAGAGCATTTGCGCAGGTACTTTTGTCTCTCCAATCTTGCTTAGATAAAAGCTTTGTAGTATCTCTGAATTATTCAACTGCTTTTCTCCCTTTTCAACAAGTTTAGTTCACTAGCGAGAGAATTATGTTTCTTGAGCTTGCCCTGAGTGTGCAAATGCATCCTTCATTATATTTTGGAGCTCTGCAGATTTCTTTGCTAGGGTCACAGCTGCTTGCCTTTTCCAGGTTTCTTTCTTCTGCGCGTATTGACTGTTGGGGATGAAGCAGCATCTCTGCTCCTTTCTTCAGCTTCTGGACCTTCTTGTGCATACACTGGCGGCACACTTTATTAGAGTGCGGCCAGTTCCGCAAGCCGGGAGATTTCCCGGCTTGCTAGTGGCATCCCCTCAGCGTGCCGCGCGTTACCGATGCGCGGTCACGCGTCATCGGGTGCCTGCGCCCCCTGCACGCGCGTCCAGGGCTCCCCGAGGGAGCCCTGGTGTCCCGCGATGTGGGGGATGGCAGCAGGGGGTCCGGGGGACCCGGCGGACCCGGAGAGGAAAGGGGGAAGCCCCGATCGGCGGGCCTCTCCTCCGAGGCTTCGGCGCACGCCCGGGACATCCCGGCGCGCGCCAGGTTACAGTCGCGGCCGAGACCGGGCAAATGCTCGAATAAACTCGGCCGCGACAGTACAGGTGCAGCAACAAGTATCCGAACACTTGCCTTTGAAAATCTGGGGCAATCTCCCAGTAATGCTGCAACATTTCTGTGACATTTCTGCAAACAGACTAATGGCCCATCAGATTAACACAGCGGGGGTCCCTGGCAGTCTCATTCAGTTTGAATGGGACTGGCAGGGACCCCTGCTGTGTAAATCCGATGAGCCATTAGTCTGTCTGCAGAATTGTCACAGAAATGTTGCAGCATTACTGGGGTATTGCCCCATATTTTCCCAGACACGTGTTCGGATACTCATGGCTGTGATGAGCTCAGGGGTAATCAGGCCTAAATAAAGGTGTTACTGTATACCCGGCTGATTAACCCCAACTTGCATTGGGAATTAAGGGGTTAAAAGCATTTGCAATGCACTGCTGTCTTTGCCCTGTCCCAGTCTTCTTAATCCCCATTTGCCTGCTGTAATGAAAATTGTAAATGTGTGCTCTACTTCAACATAAATAGGAACCATCCCCTTCAACTCGGAAGACCCTCTTGAGAGGCCTTTACCACTCCTAAGGTGCTGTACTGGAAAAGAATACGAGCGCTCGGAGGAGAAAGTAATTGAGTCAGACAACACGGTTCATTGTCAAAAACCTCTCCTAGTTTATTCTTGGTTACATCAGGGGTTATATAGCTAAGCAAGCGAGCGAGTATACGTGCAGAAAACTTACTTCCCATATTCTGACATTAACTCCTTATCTAAAAGTCACAACAGTCTGTCTTTGAATGACGTCATAAATTCTGACTCGAGACTTGAGAAACTGAATGCTGAGATAGCACAATGTGAAATTGCGTATGTGTCCAGACTTCCTGCTTTTACAGGAACTGCCATCTGAACACATACTTGGCATTCATCCAACATAGATGGGGCATATATGGAGCAAAGGTGAACAACAGAAAAACAATTTAACTTTATAAATTGATATGGAATACCCCCTATAAAATACACATTATCAAAAATGAATGTAACGCCTGCTATATCCCTTTTGAGACACAAGATGGAGTAGTGAGTGCCAAAGCCAGCACTGATTGAAGAAGCGTGGCAAAAGTTTAAAGAGCCGTTTGTAGAATGGGTATCCATTTCTATCGGTTTGACCCTCTAACCACAAGTCAATTGAATAGGTGGCTTGCGGTTAAGTTCTGAAGGGTTTTCTGATAGAATGTATCCGTGCCTTGTTAGCCCCGTAACATGAAAGGCGGAAAATCAATTGCCGTGGGAACTGTATCAATTGACCTGATAATTCTGTGAACTTGGCCCTCACAAGCCGGCATTTCAATTAAGGGGGCTAACTCAAGAACGGAAGCACTCATCAACCTGGGTTTTTTTGTGCAAGTGTAAATAAATAAAACACGAAGATACATATAAAAATTACAGCGATAGTACACCCAGAAAATGAAGTTTGAATAAAGTGTGTAAGAGTAAACAACGCTGTGTAGTGCTCTAACATAGACCTGACCATTTGCTGGATAATGTGTATGAAAACATGATTCCAAATCCTTGAAGTGTCCCACGATTAATAACCCTTTAAAGCATCACACCACTTCCATTGCATCAATAAGCTGGAAGAGCAACATCCCTTGCTTGATGAATACTCACACTTGCTTGTGTCCAGTCTCATACATTGAATAGGATATCTGTGGTGTATAAGGAGCAATTCACTCACTGTTAGATGGGTCTCTTGTGGGTCTTTTCTTCCATGGACGTGTGCTGCCTGTTCTCCAGGATATTCAGAGGTTTGATGAGGAGAGATGGAGCACTACAGGAAAAACTGCTAGAGAGTTGTGTTCCCAATAAAAAGGTTTAATGGATTAGAGCATAGTACACAAAAAAAAAAATTACAGCGATAGTACACCCAGAAAATGAAGTTTGAATAAAGTGTGTAAAACTGTGATTTTAAATGAACAGGCAGGAACTGTTTTCTGTAAGCCCGAGAAAAAATCCTCTGACATGTAAATGTGCTAGGGGTGAATGAGCTGAGGTTTTCTTCCTGACACTTCAAAGGGGTCCCGCTGAGCCGGCGACCCGCAGTCTAAACAAGTGACAGGGATGAAAGACCTCAAAGCACCATAATGTATACATGGCCGGACTCCTGAGAAGTACCAGATCCTGGGCCATTGACACCTCGGGGCCAAACCCCAGACTCAGGGGCACCAGAAAAGGGGTGTATCTCAGGTATGTCAGTTTGTAAAGCTGACACATGCGCTTTACAAACCGGAAAGTCTGTTTGCCTGGTTTTACAAACTGCAGGCAAAGCGGCCATTGGTGGGGAAAAGGTTCCCACAGCGGGGATTAGGTGCACATGTTAAAGGTAACCTACAACAGCCTATAACTGTGCCCACTGAACTATCCCTAGTGTTCATCTTGTTCTTGTTGTCGAGAGAAATCAAGAGACCACCTATTATGTAACTACGCTTCATGCAGGACTTCGTTCAAAGCACAGCGGTAACGGTTCCAGTACGCAAGGGGTTAATACCATAGCAACCAAGAATTTACCCCAAACTACAGAATTCGTTAGCCCTTGGGACTTGTGAACGAACGTCTACGAAGTTCTACGAGATACTTTGATTTGGCTAAGATATCAGATCGGCAAGTTGCGATCTAGCCACGGGACCTTTAAACAAAGACTGCATTTCTTACGCTTTCCTGAAAATGACAATTTATTTCGTTCCCCCATCCCAGTAAGTGTTGTTTTAAGTGTATTCTGAAGTTGTTGTGTGTTTGTTTATTAAGGAAATAAATAATAATGTATTTTGCTCCTTGTTCTTTTCAATCGAGTACCCAGAAATATAAAAGTGTTTGCAAAGTTTTGTCCACCGTGACAATGGCTGCATCAGTATTTTCTTTTTTACAGCCTCTATAATATTCAGGATCTCCTCGTAGTCCTGCTTCCTTTTATGCACTTCTGAGTTTAGACTCCCGGTCTTTTTATGTGAGACTTCTATCTCTCGGTTGAGTGTGTAAAGCTCCTTCTGAGAGACTTTAAGAACCATACTAAGACTGTGGACATCTTTTTGAGAGACGTCCAACTCCTCGCCAAGACTGTGAAATTCCTTTTTAGAATTTTCGAGTTCTGTGCAGTGATTGCTGATCTCCTGGTGTGAGGCATCCAGCTCTATGTGGAAAGTGGGCACCTCGTTCTGTGAAATGTCCAACTCTGTCCGGATACTGTTTACCTCTTTCTGCTTCTGCTACAAGTCAGCAATCACTTTGTCCGAGCGGGTCTGTTTCTTTACCATGGTGAACTTAAAGTGATTTGTTACCGGCGCTAACCACACCCAATCTGTGATAAAATAGTGCACAAAATTAAAATTCAAAATAAAATGTGGCAAGGTGATCACTGATCAAATTCTCAACCTTCCAGGAATGTGTACAGATTCCTTTCAATAGTTAACTAAGTGAACTTAAAGTGATTTGTTACCGGCGCTAACCACACCCAATCTGTGATAAAATAGTGCACAAAATTAAAATTCAAAATAAAATGTGTCAAGGTGATCACTGATCAAATTCTCAACCTTCCAGGAATGTGTACAGATTCCTTTCAATAGTCTTTACCATGGTGGACATAATAGTGTTAGTCATCTTCAGATCAGTCGTCCGGTCTTCAATGCCCTTACATAAGTGACGCTCAGTGTTTATCCCAGTTTCACAGTCAAAGGTGAAGGTGAGCAGATAACTCTTTAGCTCGGCGTTAGCTTCTATCTCCTTTTCCAATCTTTCATGAAGAAGATCACAGTCATGCCTGGCAGATTGCAGTGCATCTTCGGGGCTGATCACAGAATCGTCACATCTTTATCCATATCCTCGTAGGACCAGAAGTTGCACTCTTCCATGTGGAGGGTTTATTACTGGAATATCACATTTTGCCCTCCATTTTGGTGGTATCATGTGTATTTCCCCCCCTGCTTTTGGGAGGTGCTATTTTCTATATGCTGTAACCCCAGCTAATAGTCCTACAGGTGAGCAGCCTTCACTTGCAGAGTTCGTAGCTCTCACAAGTGTCCGTAGACTTTTTCATTTTCTGACCTACCATTTTAAAAACCCAAGATTTTTTCCCTCCACAAGTGGTGGGGTAGAATTTGGTCACAGTACCTTGTGTGGGTACCATTTGTCACAGATCCCCCCAGTCAGACTGTGGCATTATGCTTTCTCCAGTGCAGTGTAGCTTTTCTGCCTGTATGTGAAGCCCTCTAATTCTGGTCAGTTCTGTTTGTGATTCTTTTGTTCTTGGTTTTGTTGCTCAAGCTGTTGCAAGAACAGTAAGCAGACAAAAGCACGGGATCCCTTTGAAATTCAAGGGCTACCTCTCGTCCCAATTTTTACACCATATGTACTGTTAGAGACGTGTGCAGAAGTACTACCAGAGAGACATATTTAGGAAAAATAAACCATGGCTTTTATTCAGCCTGTAGATTTAAGCAATACTGTACATTTTAAGGAAGCACAGACTTAAATAAATATCTTATCCCTTTGTAAGGACTAATTTACTTTCCCAGTCCCTATCTGGAGAGCTGGGAAGATATGCCTCTTTACAACCAAAGACTCCAAATTCCAAAGAGCTACCTGTAAAAGGGGGGCCCTTTATGTCAGTCTCTTGGTCTGGGTTGGTGTCTGTTGAGGTGCCATCCTCTGGTGGATTCCAGTGTCCTCTGTGCCCTTTGATGTAGAGGGTTGATTTCAGGGTGTCTTGCAGTCCTTCTGTGCTCAAAACAACAATTCCTGTGAGTCTCGTCTGGCAACACAGTCACTCTGTGCTCAAGAGATCCCTTGCAGTTCAAGCTTTTCTACCTGTCTAATGAGCCATGTGGAGACTGGTTAATGGACTCTAGCTGCAATTAATCAGCTTCCTGCAGGATTCCTCAGACCAATACAGCCTTTCTATTGAAGCCATTTTAGACTGGGGTTAAGGCCCTTTCACAAGGGCCTTAGTGAACAGGAAATAATAAGGAGATATAGGTTGAGCTCAGCAGAAATATTACAGCTGTATGCTGAATTAAAGGAAGATTTGGAGCCCTTGACAAGCAGAGACCGTGCAGTCCCTGGCCTTGTTAAAATGTTGAGCTCATTACATTTTCTTGCTTCTCTGTCTTTTCCGACAACTAGCAGTTTCACACTCGATATTTTTGCGGGCCCTTAGCCAGTTTCTATGTGCACTGAATTAACGCTCTAGAAATTATATACATTTTTGTAGTGAGCAGACAGAGTGGCAGGAACTAAGGAGTGGCTTTTACAACATAGCCAGCTACCCAATGTGATGGGTGCAATAGATTGCACACATGTAGCGCTGACGCCACGTAAAATGGAGGACGTGTTTTGCAACAACAAACACTACCACATGAAAATTCTGGGTGTGGTAGCCAAATATCCTGGTTCCTGTCTTAATTCCTATATCACTCATCAGTCTTCCGTGCATTTTAGGTGGGGAAATATGACACAGGATGGCTGTTGAGTGAGTACATTGAATACGAACTGGACAAAGAAAATTGACTTTTGGTGAAGGTTGATATTTTCTAACAATAAATATTACCAAGATTTCAGGTACACATTTAAAACACTATTGTCAAACTTCCACACAACATATACAGTATTAGAAACGTGACGCTGCTGACTGTTTTATTTGCACTTATAGTCTAACATGAATGCAATGTTTTAAAAACGATACTCACTCACTATATTGTATTGTGTAGCTCAATCCAAAAATGTTAAGTATTTAAGTTCTACACTAATTCTCAACTCTAGGCCTCACAAAACTATTAATGTCATGTAGTAAGGCAGAGATGGGCAAGCATTTATGCATATTAGGCACCAGGTAAGAGAAGTTTGTGGATTGGAGGGTAGGTGTGGAGCAGGGATGTGCTTACATGGAAGGTTTTAGCTAAAAACTGTGTTTGGGGGTAGGACCGGTGTTGATTAAGGTTGAATATGTTATGTGTTGTGTTTACAGTATGCATGCTTTTTTTGATAAAGTTTTATTGATTCAGGGAAGGAGGATGTTTAGATTGTTGGTGGAGCAGGTGTAAAGAGTTTATAAAAACAAGACAAAGAGAAACACAGAGTGGCAGACACAAAGGATGTAGTACCATGGTGGGAACATCATGGGGAAGAGGTTAAGTGGCAGTCCATTGGTGGGTATGGGGTTAAAAGGCAGACTCAGAAGGAGCTAGAAATTGAGGAGCATGAGTCGTGATCTTCTCCTCCTTGCCTGTCACAGGATAAATCTGTATACTTGTTTCAGCTTCTGCACATGCTCTTTCACAGAGCTGCCACACTCTCTGCTCCTAACTCTCTTCCTGTCCCTCTGAGGCAGACTGAAGGACTGCTGGTATATAAGGACAAGGGGAGCATGTCTGACACAGCTCAGTCAGATACACACACACCCCTTGCTACTACAGTGCAGCTGTAATGTCAGGAGCATATTCAGCAGAGCTGTAGGCACCAGAGTTCACATTTAATGTTGCAGGAATTATTTATGCATGTAGTATGAATATATGTAATTCAGCACAGCTGGATCAATCATTAAAGTATGTATAAGCCACTTTTGATTAAGCTGGCATATATGACAAATGAGTTGTGTTTCGTGTACTAGGACATTATTTAGGACAGGGCTTAATAGCTGTTCCCACTGTTACAGGTGATGCAGGACATGGAAACTGGCCATGGCTCCTTAACCCACTGCATAACCCTCAAACCCCTGCAGAGGAACGTTATAATATAGCACACATATCCACATGCTCAGTTATTGACAGGATGGTTGGACTGTTGAAAGGTCTCTTCTGATGTCTGGATAGATCTGATGGTCCCCTGCGGAACTCGCCTGAGAAGGTTGTTAACATATTCATTAGTTGCTCCATTCTGCACAATGTTGTACAACATCACAATCTGCCAGACTACACAAATAATCTTTAACCCCAGAAGAAGCCGGCAGACTGACGAAATACATTGAGCTTTTTGGACGTTGGAGGCCACTGTATCAACCCATCGGCAGTTCAGCGTGCTGACGTCAGAGATTCCGGACGGTCTGCTAGTGAGAGGAGCAGACGAAGGAAACTTCATGCGTGTGGACACTCAGGACAGGCAGGATGAGCAGCTGACAAGAACGGAGTAGTGTTGGAGTGCACCCCAAGTTACTCCCTGAAACTACAACCCATTCTACAGGAAGAAAAAAGACTGCAGCAGGTCTTCCCTGAAACACCCTTATTATCATACACCCAACCTCATAATCTCAAGAAAATGATGGTGAGGAGTACAACAGTGCAACTGAATGTGGGACAACACCATGCCAGGACGCAAGATGCAAAACCTGCACAATGCTCCGCACAGCGGGCACAATACAAATACCACACAGGAATCATGAGTACAAAATCAGAGGAAGATTCAAGTGTTCCTCCAGCAATGTCGTGTACCTCATCATGTGCATGAAATGCCCAGGGGGCTGCAACTATATAGGTGAGACGGGACATGGTCAAACAAAATAATGAATCTGCATTGCAACAGCATCACACACGGAACAAGAGACATTCCTTTAGGCGAACATTTACCTGACTCTGGGCATATGATGAACAATCTGAAGGTGGCCATACTCAAAGGTAATCTTAGAATGGGAGACGGTTGCATGAATACAAATTTATGCAACTGTTCGTGACACTTAGCGGTGGCCTAAACCGAGACCGCAATTTCATGAGTCACTACCCTGACACAAGAGAACTCTCTTCCCATGAGTGCTAAAGGCCATGCTTATACATACTGCTCTATATGAATGCACACACACAGCTGTCTCTTACACATACATATATACAATATAATTCTATACCAATATACCAATATGGACCACATTTACACACATTAATAGTAATGCAACACCCTCTTACATTTCTACACCATTGGTATACACTCCAACACACACCTTTTGTAAAGCGCTATGTACACTGTGGGTGCTTTATAAATTTATATTTACACACATACACGCACATACATCACTAACATTAAGGGGCCATGTAACACCTTAAGTCATAAATCGCATACTGCACATGGGGGAGGGATAGGCTTCAGTCAGATACAATCCAGCATGCACTGTTTTTAAGTACAAACCTGTCATGCTTTATCCAGTGTAACACCGCCGGAAGAAGAGATCAGTGTATCTTCAAAACTCGCACAAATAAAAGCATTTCATTAGCCACAGAACGGTATCATCTATTCGTTTTTATTTTATTTATGTATATATATATATATATATATATAGTTACAAGTTCGTGAACTAATAGAGGAGACAGCATACAGCAAGGGGTAGTCCAAAAAAAGATGTATTCAAAACATACTGTTACACAAATGCCAACGTTTCGGTCCCACAGGGAGACCTTCCTCAGGGCCATGCAACCACCAACTGTGAGTGACCCACCTATATACCCCACCCTAAGTGCACATAAATCACATACAACCAATCACCAGCACCCAATCCATGCAATAATGCACCTTACCTGGCGATCTCCAGCTCAAGCCAACATTCCCCACATTGATGGCTTGGACTCAGTTCGTATGACATTTGAAGAATTTGGTGTTCAGCAAGGTCCACCAGTGGAATTCTGCACAAAAACTTCTTTAGATTTGAAAAACACCACTACCTACAACTTACCGGGACCGCCATGGGCTCAAACATGGCGCCATCCTACAATATGCGAACCTTTTCATGGACCTATATGAGTGCACACATATTATTCATGATGAGATCTATGGACAGTACATTGTGAAATATTTTCATTACATCGACGATGTGTTCATGTTGTGGGCTGGCAGTGAGAAGGAGTTGCTGGCATTTGTGACGGCCCTGAACGGTATTCCATCCACAATATGGTTTACCCTTAAATACAACATCGATGAAATCGCTTTTTTGGATACTGTAGTATACTAATCTGATGTTATGTTAGCTACTAAGCTCTATCGAAAAACCACTGATAAGAACTCATTTGTATGTGCCACCAGCCATCACCCACTTCCTCTGAAGAAGGGTTTTCCTTACTCACAGCTCCTAAGAGTGAAGCGCATCACTACTGATCCAGATGAGATGCAGAGGGCACTCATACAGATGGCTGCGCGTTTTCGTGAGAGAGCCTATGATGCTCAAGACATCCGCTGCGCATTTCAGAAAGTTGCACTGGTTGACAGGAGTGTTTTATTGACACCAGCACCCAATGAACAGGTCATTGACTGAATGAACATCATTAGTATGTTCAGTACTGCGTCTAATGGGATCAAGCGTAGTATACGCAGCAATTGGCACATCCTGGAGAATGACGAGCGAGTGGGCATACATGCCAAGGAACCTCCATTGTTCTGCTTTTGACGTGGGCCCAACATAGGGGATATGGTCACTGGCTCAGATCCTGTAGACAAATACGCTACCTCAACAACTTGGCTGGCTAAGAAACCCGGGTCTTATCGCTGCCACGGGTGCACAAACTGCCAGTTTATGCAGCTGGGATCGAGTTATAATCATCCACACACTGGCAGGTCCATTAAACTCAAAGAAGCGCTAAACTGTGAATCCAAATTTGTTATCTATTACATCAAATGCTGTGCGGACTCTTGTACATTGGCAAGACCGTACGAATCAAGCGTAGTATACGCAGCAATTGGCGCATCCTGGAGAACGACCATCGAGTGGGCATACATGCCAAGGAACCTCCATTGTTCTGCTTTCGACGTGGGCCCAACATAGGGGATATGGTCACTGGCTCAGATCCTGTAGACAAATACGCTACCTCAAAAACTTGGCTGGCTAAGAAACCCGGGTCTTATCACTGCCACTGGTGCACAAACTGCCAGTTTATGCAGCTGGGATCGAGTTATAACCATCCACACACTGGCAGGTCCATTAAACACAAACAAGCGCTAAACTGTGAATCCAAATTTGTTATCTATTACATCAAATGCCGTGCGGACTCTTGTACATTGGCAAGACTGTACAAATGCTTAAAGAAAGAATGGCGATGCATCGGACGACAATTAGAAAAGCTATAGTGGGTGCGCCTGATGACATGGACCTAAAATGCCTTCCGGTCGCCAGACATTTCAAGGAAGTGAGACATTCCCTGGCAACACTCAGGTGTATGCTTATTCTGCAGGTCCCGATACCTTCACGTGGAGGAGACAGGGGCAAAACCTTGCTACAGCAAGAGGCCAGGCTTATCTTTGAACTACGGTCGGTGGCTCCCGGTGGCCTCAATGAAGAGTTGAAATTGGGGTGCTTTCTGTGACATTAATGCGCGGTCTAACTTCATTGCATGTGCATGTTGTTTTTGTTTAACATCATTTTTGACTACTGTACCAGTGATCCATGTATTTTCCATTGCTGCACTTTATTTGCACACCTGTATGTTCACTGTTTTTTTTTGTGTTTATGTCCCAGCAACTATGTATTTCCACACCTGGTTAATATTCCTTTTACGTTTTTATTATGTTTTTGAGATCTCCTGTCTTCAGCTTAAACTGCCTGTAATTGTTCCTATATCCTTTTTTGCCTCACGTCTCCTGACCCTGCATGCTTGCGCAATGCTGTCCCCAGTGGCCTATCAGTGCTAATGCGCATGTGCAATGCTACTAGCTGGCGTCCGTGGTTGCCAGGGCATTCGTTGATGCTCATTGCGGCTGGTGACAGCTCGCAGTGGAATCTGCCCTATTGGCTGCTCGGCTCACAGCAGCCTTATTCGCGCATGCGCAGTGGGGTCAGCATTGCACCTGACAGCATGGGTCGCTGGAGGATGATGTCAGAATGGCCCGTTCTGAGTAGTTCATTGAATCCTCTGTGTTGGGGGAGTGTCCTAGACACATCAATTACAGCACATTGGCTTGAGCTGGAGATCGCCAGGTGAGGTGCATTATTGCATGGATTGGGTGCTGGTGATTGGTTGTATGTGATTTATGTGCACTTAGGGTGGGGTATATAGGTGGGTCACTCACAGTTGGTGGTTGCACTGCCCTGAGAAATGTCTCCCTGTGGGACCGGAACGTTGGCATTTGTGTACCAGTATGTTTTGAATACATCTTTTTTGGACTACCCCTTGCTGTATGCTGTCTCCTTTATTAGTTCACGGACTGGTAACTATGCTGTTTATCTCTATGGGACTAGCATCTGCCTGTGCTTTGTATTAGTGTGCTGACTGGCTCTATCCATTATATATATATATATATATATATATATATATATATATATATATATATATATATATATGTAAAGGTATCTATACCGTGTTAGCCGAGCTTAATAATAGAAAAATGAATAGACAATACCGTTCTGTGGCTAACTAAATGCTTATATTTGTGCAAGCTTTCAAGATTCACTGATCTCTTCTTCCGGTGGTGTTACAATGAATAAAGCAAGAAAGGTTTAACTTGCAAACAGTGCATCTTGAATGTTATCTGTGACTGAAATCTATCCCTCCCCCCTGTGCAGTATGCGATTGATGAATAGAGGTGTTAAATGGTCCCTGAATGTTAGTGATGTAAGAGTGTGTGTATGTGTCTGTGTGTGTATGTGTATGTATGTAAATATAAAACTATAAAGAGCCCACAGTGCATACAGCACTTTACAAAAGGTGTGTGGAGTGGAAGCGTATACCAATGGTGTGAGTAGGTGTTGAAATGTAAGATGGTGTTGCATTACTATTACTGTGTGTAGATTCTATGTGGTCCCTATTTGTATATAGGAATGAAATTACATTGAGTATTTATATATGTAAGAAACAACTGTGTGTGCATTCATATAGCATATTATGTATAGAGATGGCCTTTAGCAGTCATGGAAAGAGAGTTCTCTTGTGTCAGTAGTGACTCATGAAACTGCGGTCTCGGTTTAGGCCACTGCTAAGTGTCCCGAACAGTTGCATAAATTTGTATTCATGCAACCGTCTCTCTTACAGTGTTCTAAGATGACCTTTGAGTATGGCCACCTCATTGTTTCATCTTATGGCCAGATTGTTCATCTTATGGCCAGAGTCAGAGAAATGTTCGCCAACAAAACTGTCTCTTTTTCCGCGTGTGATGCTGTGACAAAGCAAATTCATTCTCTTGTTTAGCCCCTGTCCCATCTCACCTATGACCAGATATCATCTTACATACACTGTAAATAACATTGTGTTTCTGTATTTCTGCCATATCCGATGAAGGACTCTGAGAAGTTTGAAAGCTTATAACATTTCAACAACTCTGTTACTACATGAAAGGAAAGGGATGGACATATTTCCCCACCCTTTTTTGTATAGAGAGTTTTTTGGTGCTATTACACATAAATCATAATTTATTTGTATGTACTGTACAGTACCGCTGCAACAGCTTGTTGTCGACTGCATCATAGGACAAAAGCGCAGCCATCTCGCAAACACTCCGCTAGATGGTCCACAGCAGCTGTAATGTCCCATCATATTAACACAGTGGGGGTCCCTCCATTTTTATGGGACTCACAGTGTGTGAATTCTACCGGGTTCCATCTGTCTGTAAGAGATGCTCAGTAAGAGATAGACTAACAGGCGATCGCAGGGATTTTATTTTAATAATACAGTATTGTACCAGTGGGTCTCCGAATCTGAACCGCATTGATTTCAAATCAGGGGACCCCCTGCTTCCTGAGTTACAGGCCCCATTATGCGGTGCCGGTATCCCAGCAGCCATGTTTAAATTCTCCCACGTCACGGCCCACATGATCGGGAGATTTAACCAAAGCAAGAGGATACCGGCACCCAATAATGGGGCCTGTAACTTGGGAAGCACGGGGTCCCCGTACCTGAAATCAATGCGGTTGAGTTCCGGAGAACCCTGCTACAATAATATGTTATCAAAATAAACTATAGGCAACTTTATTACCTTAGCGGCTAACCGCTAATGCAATGAAGGGGTTAAGCCAGACTACCTGGTCTATTGGGGGTAGAGAGGGTGAGTGAATGGGGTAATTGCCTCAGGGTGGGTGGTTAGGCCTACTGGGAAGGTTGCAGGAATGGTCAACCCCTTCACTACCTTAGCTGTTGTAACCGCTATGGAAATGAAAGGGTTAACTCCTCCCAATACCCACCAGAGGGGCTTAACCTTCCACCCTGGGGCAACTACCCCCTTCACCCACCTCTTCTTCCCCCAATAAATAAATCAAAACAATACACTGAACAACGCCTCCCCATCCCCCCCAACACATACAGTACAATAATGGGCAACATCCCTATTATCCATATCTGGATCAAAGCTAAATTGCTCATTAAAAAATAAAACATAAGTATAAAGATAGGGCTAACGCCAACCTGGAGTAGGTGATACATTGTTTGTGGTTTTTCTGGCATTCATCCCATTCTGATAAATATTGGAACGTGATAATAGCAAAAATACTGCATTTGGCCTCTTTTTTTTATCAGGTCCGATATTTTTTATGGATCTGATAAAAAGTGCTTTATTTGGCAGTGCAATGTTGATGATAAAAATGAGGCATTTTTTTGGGTGGATAATACTGCATTTTTAGGTTATGGCAGCTTGATGTATATGGGCCATTGTCTCTGGAGCCGAGCCAAAAATAAATAAATTGGCAGCTCTGTAAACAGTATCTTCCAGAGTCAAACTGCGGGAGTCCATGCTTCTGGAGTGAACTCCATGTTATCTTCACTGTCACTTGCCCCAGGGTAAGAGACAGTTACCCTTGCTACATCTGTAAATAAATACCTGTACTGTACAGTACATCTTAAAATTACATGGCAAAAATAGTATGTATGTGTCTGTATTCATAATTTCAAACAGCACTATTTATTCCATAATTTTTCTACCCATTTACAAGGAAACATCGCCGATTATGTTACCTTATCTATAATTCTCATTTGTTCTTATGTGGGTGTTACAAGACGTCCCTCACCAGTAATTAAATCAGTGACCAACCGAATATCATTTATAGAGGTATTTCATTCAGGCTTGAACTATTATATTAATGGGTTTAATTTAAGCAGAACTATCCAAATTACTGCCATTTAAATCAATTGTCTTCAGGGGAGCAATATCCTTACTATAGCTATTAGACTGCAATTTATTACTGCATCGGCTTTTAAACTTGGGTTAAACACGTTAATAATATGCTCTTGTAAAGCACTGCTAGTTTTACGTAACACTTTACAGAGACATTATGCATGTACAGCTCCCTGCTCAGTGTAGCATACAATCTATTTTCTGGTGCATGAAGCACAGGGAGATGAAGTGACTTGCCCAAGGTCACAAGGAGCCAACACCAGGAATTGAACCATGTTCCCCTGATTCAAACTCAGTGCCAGTCAGTGTCTTGAGGCACTCCTTCTCTCGTAAGTTGATAATATCTGTCCCCTGACCTTTAAGCCTCATTATAGGCTAAAACAGTAAAATTCCGGGCATTACTGAAATCCCTGCTCTCTGATTGGTCAGAATTCCAGGCATTATTCAATCAGTAATGCCCGGAATTTTTGACAACTTGCCAACTCACATCAAAGCAGAGATGCAGGGGCTCGCGCTGAGAAAAAAAACGGCAAGTTTAAAACTTAACTGCAGCAGTTCTGCTCCTCTCCTCATTGAGCACACTGAACATGGCAGCACAAGCAGCCTCTCCCCCTTTTCTCTCACAGCTGCTAGTGCTGTCAGAAGCTGGTATCCCAACTGGCAACTTTGTTGCTTGCAACAAAGTAATATTTCTCACCACATATATTGCCAGTGCTACTCTAAGGTAATTTGTATTTCTTTTTATTTAGTTGTAGTTTACATCACAGTCCCCCCACTTCTCTCCCACATCCCCCCTCCACCCACCTCTCCCCCTCCTTTCCCCCCAATTCACCCCCTCACCTCTCTTTTCTCCCCTCACCTCTGCCCCCCTCACCCCTCTCTCTCCCCCCCTCACCCCTCTCTCCTCCTCACCTCTCTCTCACCCCTCACCTCTCTCTCTCCGACCTCACCTCTCTCTCTCCCCCCTCACCTCTCTCTCTCCCCCCTCATCTTTCTCCCTCCCCCCTCACCTCTCCCTCCCCCCTCACCTCCCTCTTACCCCTCGCCTCTCTCCCCCCACCATCACTTCTCTCTTTCCCCCCTCCTCCACTCTCTCTCCCCCCCTCGCCTCTCTCTTCCCCCCTTCACCTCCCTCTCCCCCCCTGCCTCCCTCTTCCCCCCCTCACCTCCCTCTTCCCTCCCTCACCTCCCTCTTCCCTCCCTCTTGAAAAATTAAAAATAAGCCTACATTTAGCCTATAATAGTAATAATCCCCTCAGAACAGGGCATTACTGGCCAATAATGCCCTGGCTGGGTTAAAGTCCCTCGGCTTCGCCTCGGGCCTTCAACTCTTCCAGCCAGGGCATTATTGGCCACTAATGCCCTGTTCTGAGGGGATTATTACTTAAGTATAGAACATGTCAATAAATTGCTTCAGAGTTTAAAGAGTAGAAAGGGGGGAGGGAGGGGTGGAATAAGAACATATATTAATTTATGTCAGTGTTTCTCAAGCAAAGAACAGGTATCATAGAAAAAAATCTCAGTAGGATACAGCTTTTGCCTTTGATGTCACCTCATTAAATTGGGATTCAAAAGGATCTAACAGATGTATTAGTTTAAAAAGGTTTTTTAGTTCTTTTTTCAAGATCTTGTGCATTTTCTTAACATTCATATTATCAAACTGGATTCAAACAGAAAAGCGTGAAAAAAAAAGCATAGGGAAATGTCTCAGAACTGCACTTTTGATTTTTTTCCAATTTGTCTTGTATGAAATGGAATGGGAGATGAAGAACATTCAATTAATTTTAACACAGGGTGTTGCAAAAAAAAAAAATAGAATGGGAACTCATATAAATGTACAACATTTAACAAATGTATACATTCAAAGAGTGCAAGAAAAAGGGGGTTGAGATTGGGGAATAAAAATGCATGTTTCTATTTTATTGTACATAAGTGAGCTTTTTGCTTGTATTTATAGCTGCAATTATATCTCAATGAGGTTTGTCTTACAGTGTTGGCTTCACGCTAATTTTCCCCCTCACTGAATTCTTGGAATAGGTTTGGACTGTTTATGAACCAGACATATTGACCTCATTTACAGCTAGCAGTTTAAATCCATAATTTTTCCACCCACAATCCCTCTTTGACATTCCGGCAGTGCGGTCGGCTCAGTGAGACCGAACTAAAAGTCTCACACTTCATTGAACACTATTATGCGGCTTTATGCTTATAAGCCTGCTTCCCTCGGCTGCCTTTCAGCTTTGCTGGAGATCCGTTTGGCCACAGGCCGGCAGTGATTAACTGGAAGAATCCAATAAATCAGCATGTCAGCTAGCAGGCTTTCCTCACTATGTCTACAAATCAACATTGGATTTGCACTTCTCTTTATCCTTGTTTATCTCTTTTTACATTTTCTCTCTTTGCTTTTTTTCCCCTCTCTTTTTTTTTTACAGAGAATTTGTCGTTCTCTCTCTCTCTCTCTCTCTCTCTCTCTCTCTTCTCTCTCTTCTCTCTCTTCTCTCTCTTCTCTCTCTCTCTCTCTCGTACAGCAACAACTGTAATTTCTTTTAATTATAAGTTGAGAAACAGATAAATTCACATTTCTAATTTTTTTCACGAAATTAAGCAAATATGCTTAACATACTGTCAATGGGGAAAAATTCATGGGACATTAAAAAAAAATTCAAATTCAAATTTGCAAAATAGTCACAAGGATTGGTAGTCATTATATCTGATGTAACAAATACACATAAAGTATTGGTGAAAGATGACGTACTACATATTTAAAAATTTTAAATGTGCAAATAAATACATACCATACTCTATGGGGCAGATTCTCAAAGCTTCAATTGGACTTTCGTGTCAGATCGTACAGATAGGGGTATATTCTATAAGCTCCGAGATTGCCTATGTCTCTATTTTTTTAAATTCCCTTTGGTCAATGAACTGAGTAAATATGTGTGATGTTGTCCCATTTCATTTTCATTACATTTTCGATAGGAATTCATTTGCAAAAATGTTTGCAATTTTCATTTAAAATCTGACAAAAATGGCACATTAGTTATATGACCTTGCAATCTTTTTTAACTTATTTGATTTTTTTTCTAGTAACGCCCACTGCATTTTAATAGCTTTCTAAAGCCCTTGCCCTCTAAAAAGCTGTAGTACACCATGTTGACTACACACATTTTGCTAATAGCATAAAAGCTCTATCATGTGAACTATGATACATGCACACCCTATCAAAAGCTCTATGGACCATGGTTCGGTGTAATGGATTAGACAAAATTGGTCCATGTGTGTGGCCCATGCCTATGCTACCCAGTACCAATCTGGAGCAGGCTCAATAGGCTCATCATTATCATCAATATCAGTATTGATATCCATCATCAGTACCATTCATCACGATGACCTTCACCATCAAAACCCTCATTGTTCGACTAACAGGAATTGAGCAATCCCTCCTTCTTCCACCTGTGCTATTGATTATGCCCTTCTACCTCACAATGGCATAGCACAAATCCCAAGTGACAACATCATCCTCACCATCAATGTTAAGAAAAATGTCCACACTCTTGATCTTGGAATAGATTAAGAAATAAGGTGACTGTCTACCTTGACTTAAAAGGGTACTGCTGAACTTTATAAGAGAGGGATAGATGTTTCTACTGCTTACATTCAAGCAGCATTCTAGAAGCTGTCCTCCTCCCTATACTAGTGTTATCTCTGTTGCACCCACTACCGCCACCAATATATTCATCATCATCTTCATGATCATCATCATGCTCCTCCTTCTCCTCAGCAGTTTTATGTTGTGTAATACTGTGTGCTGCTGGGGTTAATATTATTTTGTTGCCTTTCCTCACAGTCTTACTACTAGGGCTAAGGAATCTTGATGATAATGACAAATGATGTGGCATTAACTGCTGTTCCCTTACAGTGATATTTCTGTAATCGACAATGAGAGTATTGATGGTGGGTTTGTTTGTGTTTTATTTACTTTAAAATATAGAATATATAGGAATGTGAATTCAGCTTTGTGGCGTACTGCTAATGACATGATCAATTGTACTACTAGTTGTGGTAGCCATGGCTGACTGCCGAGCACAGAGGGATTCACTATCATTATCATCAACTTCTTCACTGCTCCTACAACCACCTCTAATAGTATTCATCCTTATAGTTTTCCTTTTCATCTCTTTCTCTATGGCGAGGAAACTCTATATCAGCCTGACTGTGATTAATTGTTTTTTTATTTCTACTGAGGGAGTACAATCAGAGACAGGTTCTAACCTATCACTCTAATTAAATTACACTTGCTTACTCTCATATGGATGGCTAATCTCTCTAAAACACTTTGAGAGTTGCTAACAATACACATATTTTGCTGGATAATGAGTTCCACCCTGGTCAAAGGGAACAAATTAACCCGGCACTAGTGATATATAAATATTAAATAATATTAAATAAAGTGATTGTGTTGCAGTTCATCCTGGTGCCCTGTATGTCCTCCACTATTAGGCACCAGTAATGGTGGTTTCAAAACTGAGGGTGGATCCCGATGGCTGGAGCAGGCAGTATTAGACTGAGGACAGAGAAGCCCAATGCTACATCCAACATGACAGAAACACACAGTAAAATACTTATATATTCTCTTGAAATAGGGTCATTTAGTTTAATCCTTTGTCCAAAGCGTTGTAAGCTTGCGAGCCATGACAAGGCAGACACCTGTTCGCAAGGCCTAACACTACCAGATATAATACTAATATACCTCTATTAGGATTAAAATTCTTATTTACCTCTATTAGGAGGGAGAAAGACCACAGGCGGTCTATATCCAGCAGAATGAAAGGACTTGCATAACTAATATTAGACTGAGCCCTGAGTGTGTCAGAGTAGTTTCAGGGCAGGATCAGTAAAACAGTAGTACAGTACAAAGAATGAAGCATAATCAATAGGCTTTGTCATAACCCGACTGCTATTATGCAAAATACCTCACCTGGTTTCACAGGATTAGTATTTTATGGCCACTCCAGTTTTCTGGGGTTTATTGCTGACTGTCCTGCTCAGTTAGTTCCTGTTTTCAACCCTATATAAACCAGGAAGTGCTTTACTTCCTTGCTGCTGCAACAGATTACTTTGTCCTTGGACTCTGCATGTTACCTGGCACCTTTTTCTTGCTACTAGACCATACCTACAGTATTTGTTTTTCATACCCTCTCACTTGCTGGATTTCCTGTTGCTGATCTGTGCCCATCTCAGTTCTCTTTTGTGGGCGACCTGCCAGGAACCATGCCTCCTCGACTATTCTCCTCTACACTTGGACGCCTCCTCGCATCTAGACCCTTCCTTGCTCTGGGACTCCTCCTTGCATCTGGAACCCTCCTCACACTAGAATCCCTTCTCCTACCTGGTACCGTCTCTATTTTGTTTCCATCACAGAACCTGGGTGCATCCTGTCACCCACAATATATCATTGGAGGGGGTGGTGGGTTGCTCCTGGTTAGATGTGATGGGAGTCCATCTGGTCCCCTGTGTCCTGTGATCTGAGTTGTATGAGTTTGCAGCAGCCATTTTACACATCTGAGGTGATGGATATAGAAAGAATATTCGGACAAATTGCCCAAGTCTTTTCCGAGTTAAAGGCTGAGGCTGTGACTATTCATCAGGAGAATGCTACTCTTCCAGTTTGAGTTAATGCCCTATAGGCCAAATTGGCTAAATAATTTGTCCAACCTATTGTGAAAACCCCTACAGGAGGTGTAGTAAATGTAACCCCACCAGCCAAGGACAATGCTATGGAGGAGTGTACCAGATCACTTGTTGCTCACAAAGAATGTGTTGTATAACATACTACAGGCATACCCCGCATTAACGTACGCAATGGGACCGGAGCATGTATGTAAAGTGAAAATGTACTTAAAGTGAAGCACTCCCTTTTTCCCACTTATCGATGCATGTACTGTACTGCAATCGTCATATATGCGTAACTGATGTAAATAACACATGTGTAACAGGATCTATAGTCTCCCCGCTTGCGCACAGCTTCGGTACAGGTAGGGAGGCGGTATTGCTGTTCAGGACGTGCTGACAGGCGCATGCGCGAGCTGCCGTTTGCCTATTGGGCGATATGTCCTTAATCGCGAGTGTACTTAAAGTGAGTGTCCTTAAACCGGGGTATGCCTGTATACCTCTTTTGGAGCGTCATCATGGAGATCCCAAACAATTTGCTGGATTTCACACACAGAGCCGGTTACAATTTTATATGAAACCAATGTACGTGTATATAAACAACTGATCAGTCTAAGGTGATTTGCTGCATTTCTATTCTAGGAGGTAATTCATTGGCCTGGGCTACTTCGTTGCTGGCCAAGGATAACCAACAATTCAAAATTGTGCTCAGCTCATGAACGATTTTAGACAAATGTTGAACAGGACTAGAACTTGAGTGAACAATGGTAAAAATGGATGATTGCCACACACAAACTTCTAGAATTATGACTAATAAACCCTTTGACAACCATGTGAAGCACCATCTCCAGAACCAGTGTAAATCAGGTGAGTAGTGTCTGGACCCATGCATAGGGACTGCTTCCTTCCAGCAGCTCTTCAGCACTCAGCTCTCCTGACTTAACACCTGACCTCCCCACAGGGTATAAGAAGCCTCCTGTCTCTCAATTTAGGGCTTTACAACAAGTTGGCTTGTCTGGAGGCAGGTTATTCTGTTTATGCTACTTGCTACCTGCCTAAAAATGGTTCTCACTTTGTAGTATGTATTTCAAATATTTTGAATGTCATTCTATCTCATTGCACCACAAAAAAAAAAACCTACAGTCAATATCATCTCACAAAATACCAATGGTCTAAATACACCTAGAAAAAGAAGGATGGCGTTGTCAGAGGATAAAAAATTACAAAGTGATAAAGTGCTTTTTAAAGAGACCACCTAAGAAAAAAAGACCAAAGGCTACTTTTTAGTAATGTATATCCCTGTATCTATCATGAAGAATCGGCGACAGCAATCCTTATACATAAAGATATCAATTTTACCATGACACTACTTAGAAGACATGAACAAGGCAAATACATCAGAGCAATGGGTACTTTGAACTCTTACATAGTCACAATTGTAAATGCATATGCTCCCAATAGGCACCAAAACGTTTCTTTGAAAATCTATTAACATAAATCAAGTGTAAAACAAAAAATATTAATCTAAAGGGTGACCTAAAATGCAATCTTCAACCCATCTCTAGACAAATCTACTTCTACGCCTCCCTAAACCTCTCGGTGTGCCTCCTCTAGAGACCTTAAAAAGCTAACAATATTCCTGGGTCAAGTTGACACCTGGTGAGTGATACATCCCACCACCAAAGATTTATCTTTCTATTCCCTCCGCCACAATACTGTGCTTATTGTAGATTTGATCACATACACAGAGAGTCTTGTCTCTGTAGTTATTTAACAAGAGCGGACATCATGCCATCAGCGTGGTCAGCCACTGAACAGTTACTATTAAATTAAGGCAGCAGTCCAAGCTGCCGTTTTTTTCCCCCCATTTGATATGTGCACCAATTCAATACAAACAATGGTAAGTAATTAGCTAAATTGCCGATTGATCTGTTATCCTGTGATCGATCGGCAAAGATTCGGCTAAGGGGTTCACTAAATGGCTGTAGAGGATTATT
Source organism: Ascaphus truei (assembly GCF_040206685.1). Classification (NCBI taxonomy): domain Eukaryota; kingdom Metazoa; phylum Chordata; class Amphibia; order Anura; family Ascaphidae; genus Ascaphus; species Ascaphus truei. The sequence continues at coordinate 176,399,371 of NC_134483.1, forward strand.
GACTCCGTTTCTGTGTCTTTGTAAATGGTTGCTATAGAAACAAAAATGGCTTGTTACATTATAATACATAAAACATGTAATTCAGAGTTGTTTTAAAAATAAATGCTTCAAGTATTTTCTCATAGTACAGAACTGATTTATTTAGAAAAACACATTGCTTGGTGTGCAGCGTGATATTGGATATTGCTTGGTGTGCAGCTTTAAACAATATTCACGTTAAATACAAATCCAGTCGCTGGATGTTTTTAATTAATAATTATTTACAAATCCAAATACGGTTACTGATATTTCAAAAGAACTTCAGAATTTCTTTAATTTAAACTCTGCCTTAAATCTTCCACATTCTTTAATCTGGGAGGTCTATAAGGCAGTGATCCTGGGAAATTTCATAGCACTCTCCTGCTGGAAAAAAAAGAAAAATCATTATTCAAGTTGAAAAGCTGACCAAGAAACTTGAGCTGCTAGAATCTTCTCACAAATTAACTCAAACTAGATACATTTACAGATCATTCAAACCAAGGGAGAATAAAGTTTATTGTTAGTTTCTGAAGCAGCAAAAGTCATGCATTGGATGTAGCTTAAATTTTCTGAAAAAGCGAACAAAGCTAAAAAAAAATGCTAGTCAACAAGTAAAAAAAAGAATATAGAATTCATGGTATTCCTACCAAGGAAGATATTATTATTTTTGACCCTAAATTGATAAGCAGGGAGTTCAAAAACTTTTAATCGTCCCTATGTAGCCATGTGTAAAATTGGTGTACATAGCTCTCTCATGCTGAGCAGTAATCCCTGTTAAGTGAACAGGTCTGCCAGTAGTCATCATGGAGGTTTGCCCTCAAAACAATGTGATGTGTAAGATAGTAGCAAAGGAAGTGACAGCATGATCTGTGTCCACTGTTAGTGACACAGAGGTGGGCCTTTCTGGAGCTTATATATTGAACAGCACTGCCAAAAGTTAGTTGTTCAAGTTCAGTCCAGGAGTTCAGATAAGGAGTCAGACACTGCAAGTGTCCGGTGCAAGAGCTGAAAGCCTGTGCAGCTTAAGTGCAAGTGACAAGCTGATCACACACTGTGTCCAGGGCTCTGGCACAGCTGGTAGTCTCCCTTAGGCGAGAGGTGGAAAAGACAAGGCTGATTAAAGAGTTAGGAGGAACCTTCCTAATGAAATGCAGCTACAAGATGTGCGACTAAGTGTCGGCCGCTATGATGGGCAATCTGCCATGTAACCTGCAATTAAAGATGCCCTTGTTCAAGAGACCCTTCTTGTCTGAGACTGGAGTTATTCAGCAAGAAGATGAACCCAGGAGTTCTCTTCCAAACACTCCTCCCTGCTATCGTGGGGATTTGGAAGAGATGGAGGCGCTGTACCAACTGTGAGTAGAACTCAGCACACTACCTCAGGCGCCTGTCATGGTGAAATCCCCATTACCAATGAGCGGGAGACTCAGGAGTCCTGTGAGCCAGCAGGTGCACCACTACACAGACTGCAACTGGGGCAGTTTCTCACATATGGGGTCAGGATCAGAAGGGCCCAGGGAAACACTGTTACACCTATATAATCTGTCGGGAACTCAAAAAGGCTATCTGGAAAAAAAACACACAAGGTAAAATAAAGTCCTTTCTATCTTAATGGAAACTTTCTAAAATCTCTGCCGAAGCTATTATGGGGCCTATTCTATAAGTCTCGATAACCCACTTATAGAGGCTTTTTCGACCAAAATGCCTACTGCTATTCTGTAAGCCTCTATAAGTGTGAGATAAAGGCATGAATCGCCCATTTTTTCAGCCATCCAAAACACATCTCTGGATGAGCAGGTTCTGAAACTCGTGCAATTCTACTAGCCTCGAGTAGTTTATCGAGGCTAATCACGGCTCTAGAATGATGAGTTTCTCCCAAAATCCTCATGCCAGAAACGTTGGCGTGAGGCTTGGAAGAACCTGCTGAGAAGGTGGGGAGAGAGGACTTAGAAAAAAATGCTTAATTCCGGCATCGAATTGATGCCGGGAGTCTCCAGAAGCTGATACCCATTAAAATTAGCACCGGAGACCCACGGAATGAATCCCATGCAATAAAAATGTATTTACAGGCAACTTCATTACCTTAGTGGCTGAACGCTAAGGAAATGAAGGGGATAATTACCAATGCCATGTTTATTGTGGGTAGCAAGGGGTGGGTGAAGGTGGTATTTGACCCTTGGTGGGTGTTTAGGCATTGCGGGGGAGAGAGGTTGCGGGTGGATTTAACCCCTTCATTACCTTTGTGGTTAATACAGCTAGGGGTAATGAAAGGGTTAAACCCTTCCGCTTCCCACCCGGTAGGTATAAACACCCACCAAGGGCCAATTAGCAACTTCGCCCATCCTTGCTACCCACAATAAACATTAAAAAACACAACAACAATACTACCCACCTCCTCTATCCCCAACAACTCCCCCCCAACAAATACAGCACATTAATGGGCAAAATAACTTTTATCCAAATATGGATAATAGCTCATGTGCCCATTATATAATCAAACATTAGCCAGCATAAATAAAGTAAATAAAACTTTCTACTTACCCCTGCCATCATGAAGGGCATCCTCGTCAGCATACTCCAGGTCCAGGTCCTCCATTGCCAGCAAGTGTACATGAAAAAATACAATCTAATGGCCCCTAACCCTTAATCACTTTAGCGACTAATAACTGCTATAGTAATTAAGGGGTTAATCCACCCTCCCCCGCTACCCACCCGGGAGGCCTAACAACCCACCCAAGGGCACTATAACCACCCTCTACCCATTGATTGGCACACTGCTATATCATACCCATATAATATGGGCATAATAAGCCACTATAGCATTTAATGGTCAACCTAATACAAATCACTAAGGCCAAAAATACACAATAATAAAATAAATACACAAGCACCTAAACACCCCAACAATAAAATAACTAAATAGTCTAATTGTACACATCACTAAAATGTATCTATCACCAAAACAGCTAAACAATTACAATTATGTTATTCCAAAACATAACAAAACAATTAAATAAACAACTATCCAAACTAACTATTCAAGAAATAAAACCACTAGCCAACCAATCAATGAAATAAATAAAAGCACTAGCCAACAAAACTATTAATTAATTTAAACCACAAGCCAACAAAACAATTAATTAATGTAAAACGCTCACCAATCCTAAAATGTAAAATCCCTTTTTGCATGTGATGGGCAAGGGTAACCAGGCATCAAAATAATAATAATAATAATAATAATAATAATAATAATAATAATAATAATAATAATTCATAATAATAAAGGTTAGGCCCTCTGATTGACCTTGGGTCCCTGGCAGCTATCCAGCACTATAAGTCAGGGGCCAGCTATCTTTACATTAAAAGGTAAAGTGACCCCTGCTTTTCCACTTTCCATGTTCCCTTTACCCCAGACTCATAAAACTTGCTGTGTGTAAGTTTTAGGTGGGATATTTGGGTAAGAATGCAATTGTTTTGTTTGCAGGATTTTGGGGTCTGGAGCTATCGGTAGTACCTTCATTCTACCCGGCATGCAGGCACTATTTGCTGGTACGTGAGTAGAATTACACCGGGGCTGTCCAGCGTCCCCAAGACTCCTGAGTTTCGAGCCCCAATATCCCAGTGCTAAGTCACTTACAGTCATGAATCTCCCCAATGTCCCCATATATTAAAGTATGTTTTATTATGTTTGATACGTTTCTTATAAGGCTATATGCAGCTTGCCCGGGCATCCAGTTAAGGTGCCAGCAAGTCTGCAGAGGGTCTGTAGTTAAAAGGGGAGAGGATGTCCAGAGGTGTGAAAATATTTGGTGGGCGAGGGAAGGGTGAATGCAAGGTCCGGACTACAAAGTGCACCCTGCGGGGACAACTTTTGTAGTTTCCAGAAATGGTGGAGCTGGCCCTGCAGGTGGCAATGAGTTAGCAGGGAGGATGCAGCCATAGAGTCTGCTCTCCCTTTGGCTAAAATAATATTTCCCACTCAGCTGGCTTTTCGAGTCTGTAGGGTATGTCTACTCCTCTGACGTCCGCCAGGGACGAGCCCCTCTTTCTACTGGCTGATGTGGAGGAGTTCCCATGCTCCGATTGACTGCTCCTTCCCCCTCCGTTCTTGGGATAGCCCAGCGGAGTGTATGTACAGTGGTGGCCACCTTTAGCCTCGTGCGGCCATAGCGGCGCAACTCTGATAACAGCAGACAGATGCATTTTTTTTTTCCGGAGTATATTGCGGTATTTTAGCGCTCGTAATATTAGCATTTTATTATCACTGTCTGCAATACTGCAATACCGTCTAAAAACTCAGGGGGCGTTTGCGAGGTGCTGTCTTCGAAGTCTAATACTTTAGCAGTTCAACCTACGTCAGTACACAGTCTGCGTGTGCACGCGCAGTAATTGTAAATTTGCATATTTATACATGCATTTGCAGTGCTGTACTGTATGTCTCATTTGAAAATTGTTAAAACGCATAGGCATGTGCTTTAACAGTATCACATTTCGGCATATACAGCGCTCTCCCCTCGCTCGCCCCCGCTCACACACAGGAAAATTTACTGCACTGCATTATTTCAACTTCTATCTTATCTACAGTGCAGTACACCTCTCCCACACCATTCCTTTGAATGTGTGTCTTTCTGGTTTCAATCACATTCCTGCTTGCTTGCGAAGTTCAAGAGTGATTTTTTATTTTTATTTTCTCCACAAGCCTGCCTAGACCAACTTGATCTGTGGTGTAGCTTTTGACTGCGACCCTGTGCGTTTGACTGCACATGGTTGATTTGTGTGCTTTTTATGTTCTGTATTTGTGGGTGTAGGGATCAAATTATTATGATAACCTGCCTTTTGAAATTATGTCATTTCTTTGAACTGCAGTACAGCTAATTCTTCATGCAGCTGTACCCTGTGCCCCCCTCCCCCACGCACACACACAAGGCTCGCTCAAGGATTTGAAACTCTTATCAACAGACACCTCTACAGAGTCATTCATTTTCTGAAGCTTGCCATTGTGTTTTTAATCCGTCCCTAGCCGAGCGTCAGCTCTCTGCGCCTGTGTGCAATCCTCTTTGGGATGGGAGCTACAGTACATAGCTGATGATTACTGCGCATGCGCCTGTAAATTCACCACTGCTTGCTTGCAAAGTTCAAGAGTGAGTGACCAAAAAAAATATATTTTTTTTTTCTCCTCATTTTTTATTTTTATTTTCTCCACAAGCCTGCCTAGACCAACTTGATATTACGATATTCAATCTGTCCTTTAGCTTTTTACTGCGACCTTGTGCGTTTGACTGCACATGGTTGATTTGTGTGCTTTTTATGTACTGTATTTGGGGGTGTAGGGATCAAATTATTATGATGACCTGCCTTTGAAATTATGTCATTTCTTTGAACTGCAGTACAATTAATCCTTCATGCAGCTGTACCTTGTGCCCCCCTCTCCCACGCACACACACAAGGCTCACTCAAGGATTTCAAAACTCTTATCAACAGAAACCTCTACAGAGTCATTCATTTTCTGAAGCTTGCCATTATGTTTTTAATTCGTCCCTAGCCGAGCATCAGCTCTCTGTGCCTGCGTGTAATCCTCTTTGGGATGGGAGCTAGATGACTGACTGTTCTGTACACCATCCTACTGTAAATGTTTTGACTTTCTGCACTTTAATAAAGGAGATGTTGCGTTTTTTAAATTTTATGAAAAAATAATTTTTTTTAATAACACCATACAGTTGTGCTGTGCTGTACTGTACATGTTTTGACTCTCTGTACTTTAATAAAGGAGATGTTGCGTGTTTTAACTTGTATTAATAAAGAAATGTATTTACTTACTGTACACAAAACCTGCACAATTTCAGTCCACGAGGGTTGCAAACAGGCACGGTTTTTGAGGCTGTCCTGAAAACTAGGCCTGTTTGCGGCCATCGAGGACTGGAGTTGTGCAGGCCTGACTGACTGTTCTATACACCATCCTACTGTAAATGTTTTGCCTTTCTGCACTTTAATAAAGGAGATGTTGCGTTTTTTAAATTTTATGAATAAAGAATTCTTTTAATAACACCATACAGTTGTGCTGTGCTGTACTGTACATGTTTTGACACTCTGTACTTTAAAAAAGGAGATGTTGTGTGTTTTAACTTGCATTAATAAAGAAATGTATTTACTTACTGTACACAAGACCTGCACAATTTCAGTCCACGAGGGTTGCAAACAGGCACGGTTTTCAAGGCTGTCCTGAAAACTGGGCCTGTTTGTGGCCATCGAGGACTGGAGTTGTGCAGGCCTGACTTACTGTTCTGTACACCATCCTACTGTAAATGTTTTGACTTTATGCACTTTAATAAAGGAGATGTTGTGTTTTTTAAATTTTATGAAGAAAGAATTTTTTTTAAATAACACCATACTGTTGTGCTGTTATGCTGACTGTAAACCATACTAACATAATACATGTAGAATAAATGCATACTTTTTATTTTTTCGGGTTTATTATACAGTATATATAAAAAAGTATTGTATACGGTATGAAAACATCAGCATAATGTTTCAGGTATTTTATCCTAATCAATAACATCGGCCACTAAACTGTAGACTCTGGTGGGTGTTTTTTTTAATCCGATTAAGCAATGTGCAGGCATTGTTACACAAAGCGATATTATCCATCGAAATCCCTCCATTTGCCGTTTTCCGCATGAGATGACAAAGTTTTCTTTTCTGAGGAAAAACAGAAGTACAAGTTTTACTGTAATGGTCAGTCACCTAAAGAAGTTCCCACAGTCAGCCCCACCAATAATTTTCTCGAGGGGCGTCTTCTGTTCACATGCGCATGTGCCTACCATCGATATGATGACACGCATATAGTATGCCGTTTTAAGAAGGTTCCAATGCGCATGCGCCTAGATTTTCACCAATTTTGCAGTATCTACTGTAGAAGCCGCTCAGCCAATGATATTGCTTTCAGGAGAATCGCTTGACTTTTGAATCGCACTGATATTGATATTTTCAAAATAAAAAAACAGAATAAAATACGGCAACATTACTCACTATAGAATTTCCCAATCAACTGGCGCCGGACCACTGCCAGTCCCGTATTCTTGATCATACACGTCGTTTACAGATGACAGCGGGACTGCTACACCTGTAGTCAGCTGATGAGGCTGGAAATCGCTTAGGTACATGCAAGCTTGCTCGAAACTGTACGTGAAATCCAGCTCAGGCTGCAGGTATCCGGGCGTGGACAGACAGCAAGGGTTGTCACTGACGGTCGGACCGTTATTGGAAGCCGGTGCTGATGCTGGCGCATTGCTTGCCAGCGACTGACGTTTCTTACGTGGTTTTAACACGACCTTTCGCCTTTTGCCGTCTGCATGATCATAGATACAGGAAAAACCCGGTGATACACACCAATACCCTCCAATAAAATCGGGATCAATATGAAAAAACATGGATCGCTACATAACTTTTTCCTTATTGCATGCTTCCACACATGAGCATCTGGCGAAAATTTGTAAAAGTCATAGTTTTCGATAAAATACTGATAAATTTGAACAACTGTTGCCATCTTATCCTCTGTTGCATTAATCGCGGCCCATATTAAATAAGTGTACGTTCTGTCTGGTTTTTGGAACACGGGCTGCAGTTGTGCACTCATGGCGGGACTCTGGACAATAACCTGACCAGAAACTGTGCTTGTCTTTCTTTAATATGAAAAGCCTAAATTGATACATTATTGTAACCTCTTCTTTAGTCCCAAGGCCAATTTATAATAGACCACTGTGGTATTTTTTTAAACGAAACACCTGCAAGTTGACACATTACGGAAGCGCATGCGCATTACAATTCATGAATATCTGCCATCTGGCGGATACGGAAAGAATTGCAACCAATTAAATCCGAACCATTATCAATAAAACCATCAACCACGCATCAACCGCGGCTGTGAATGCAACATGAATGCGGTATAAATGCGGTCAGAATGCGGCATGAACTTGGTGAAGTGCGGTGAACTGTGTGGCATTCGGAAAAAAATCCCGGAAATATGCGGTGATGTCGGAGAATAAAAGGGGCCATGGCTGTAAGGTGTTGACCAAGAGAGGGAGCAAGTCCTTCCAAGCCAACCAATGAGGTGAGTCAATGAAGCTAAGACAGGCTTTTCAAAGTTGCTCTGTTCGAAATAACAGAGTGATCGGCTTCGTTTGGAAGCCCGAAAAGTTTGTCTCGCAGATACTTAGGGGGCTATGCACAAAGCAGTGATAAGTGTTTTTAAGTATGATAAATGACTTTATAGCGCGCTACTGCCTGCTACGCGATTCACAAAGCAGTGATAACACAGCAGTATCGCGCTTTAATTGCTTTTTATCACCCAAAAACTGTCAGCGTTAAGTTGTATGATCAGGCAAAAAATGGCAACACCGCCGTTTTTTGCCAGTCAGCGCGATTCACAAAGCAGTGATAACTGAATCATACTGTAAAAACTCACCATTTCTTTTCACCAGTTAAAGGCTGGCGCAAAAGAGATTGATACAGTATGACAAGGAGTAAATGCTGCACACATAACATAATAAAGAGATTGATACAGTTACCGGTGCTCCCATCAATGTACGATCGGCTGCGTCCAATCCACAGCATACAAGAAGGATAGAAGACGGGGCACACAGATTTAAAAAAAAAAAAAATTATTAAAGCATACACAACGTTTTGACCTAATAGGTCTTTGTCAAGTGTAAAAAAGTGGCCACTTTTTTGCACTTGACAAAGACCTATTAGGTCGAAACATTGTGTATGCAAAAGAGATTGAGCCATGAATAAAAGCATTATTTTTTATTTTCTGTACACCATTAATACAAGATGCCGGAGGGGGTCCTGGAGGCCACCGAACACCCACAGGGACCACATGGAGACCCAAGTACAACCACGGGGACCACCCTAGGACCCCCAGACAACCGCTGGGACCACCCAAGGGTCCCCGCCGGCCTATAGTGACATTCCTGTGCTTTAAAAAAATTGGGCTTTTATGTATGTTAGGGGGGTATACGTGTTGTTGGGGGCACAGGGGGAGGGTAGTACATATTGCAATGTTTATTGGGGCAATTGCCCCCAAAAAAGCTGCTATTCGGCCTTAACCACTTGATTTCCTTAGCAGATAGCCGCTAAGGTAATGAATCTTCTTTGTGTAATTTTTATTAATAGTGTGCAGGAGTAGGCGGTCTCCTGAGCTGAACCACTTTGATTTCTGTCTCAGAGACACCCTGCTTCCCGATACACAAGCCCCGGTATGGGGGATCGGATGCGAGTATCGAAACCATTTTTAAATCGTCTGCGTCACGTGACCGAGTTATTAAAATAATGAAGTAGAGACCTGCCCCATATCTGGGCCTGTAACTTGGGAAGCAGTTGGTCCCTGAAGATGAAATCAATGCGGTTCATCTCAGGAGACCCCCTGCTCCCACACACTATTTATAAAAATGACATTAAAGCAGCTTCATTATCATAGCGGATAGCCACTATGGTAATGAATTATTTTTTATTGTTAGTGGCGTTTTGATACTAGTGTACATGAGCAGGGGGTCTCCTTAGCTGAACCACATTGGTTTCAGCCTTGGGGACCCCCTACTTCATGAGATACATGCCCCGTTATGGGGTGCCGGTATCCCCCTGCTGGATTGAAATCCCCAGTCACGTGATGCTGGAGATTTTAAAGCACAGGGGATAGCGGCACCCCATAATGGGGCCTGTATCTCATGAAGTAGTGGGTCCTTGAGGCTAAAACCAATGCAGTTCAGCTCAGGACACCCCCTGCTCATGTACATTATTATTAAAATCTGTACGATCACCTGTAAGAGCCAGGCATAGAGTCGCATGGTCTCCATGCAACTCTTACAGGCTGCTTTTTTTTCTATCAGCTATCGCGCTATAGAACTTATAGCGCGACAACACTGATACTAAAAACAGCTCCTGCGATAGTGCATTTTTTCTCATACTTTAAAAAATGGCCTGCACTTCTTAGCGAATCCCGCTTTTGGCTTCATTTCTTATAGCACGATCAGAAAATGCACAGACGCACACAACAGCAATGATTTTATCACTGCTTTGTGAATCGCCCCCTAAGTCCGGTCTTTTGTACCCACGCTCTCAAAATCGAACGGAACGGTCAAGGCTAGGAATTGAAGCCGAAAAGAGGACCAGGAGAACCAGGGGTATATCCCGTCAGGGTAAGCTCACCCAAGCAGGCGTCCTGCACCCAGGAAAGCCTCGATTTTTTCACCTGCCCCCAGTAAGTGTATTTTTAACTGTTCCTTGTGTATTTCTCCTTGTTGTACGTGGGTTTACCAAAATAAACGCAATTTGTTTTTACTATCTTGTACTGCCTAATGAATGATCCCAGTACAGGCATACCCCGCTTTAACATACGCAATGGGACCGGAGCATGTATGTAAAGGGAAAATGTACTTAAAGTGAAGCACTACCTTTTTTCCATTTTACAATGCATGTACTGTACTGCAAACATCATATATGTGCATAAACTGATGTAAATAATGCATTTGTAACCAAAATAAATACAGTAGGCTTTATTCAAATAAAATAAATGGGAGCAAGCAAGGAGGTGAGAGGCGCGCACGCGGGTCAGTACTGTATATCAACTCTCTCCTCTCTCTCTCCTTCTCGCAGTCTCTCCTTCCTTCTCGCAGTCTCTCTCTCCTTCTCGCAGTCTCTCTCTCCGTCTCGCAGTCTCTCTCACTCATTCAGTCTCTCTCTCACTCAGTCAGTCTCTCTCTATCTCACTCAGTCTCTCTCTCTCTCTCTCTCTCTCTCTCAGTCTCTCTCTCTTTCTCACTCAGTCTCTCTCTCTCACTCAGTCAGTCTCTCTCTCACTCACTCAGTCAGTCACACACTCTCTCTCACTCAGTCAGTCATGCACTGAGTCACACACGCACTCAGTCACACACACACGCATTCAGTCACACACACACACTCAGTCACACACACACGCACACGCACACACGCACACGCACTCAGTCACACACACAGTCACACACACAGTCACACACTGTCACTCAGTCACACACTGTCACTCAGTCACACACTGTCATTCAGTAACACACTGTCACACACAGTCAATCAGTCACACACACACGCACACACACACACACACACACACACACACACACACACACACACACACACACACACACACACACACACACACACACACACACACACACACACACACACACACACACACACACAAGCAAAGATTGCAGCAGAAGATCTTCTCCTCCCCCTCACTGTTGCTCGTAGTTCACATCACATGCAAAGTTTCGCAGCAGACAGGAGCAAGCTCTGAGGAGGGGGAGAGCGGAGGAAGCAGAGTCGGGCTGCAGTGAGTGCGGGTGGAATTACTGGTTTAGCTGCTGATTTATGGTGCGTGAGTGCAGGGGGAACGGAGACAGATGGGAGGGGGAACGGAGACAGATGGGAGGGGGAACGGAGACAGATGGGAGGGGGAACGGAGACAGATGTGAGGGCAGAGGGAACAGGGAGATCGAGCGCACCATAATAAAGACAAGCATGAAGGAGGTTGCGGGATTGTTGAGGTGTGCACTCCGCCCCCTGGTGTCCGTAATCGCGAAGCACGCGTATGTACACAGGGGTATGGTGCAACTAAAAATAAATGTACGTACTGTACTTGCGAGTGTACGTAAAGTGGGTGTACGTAAAACGGGGTATGCCTGTAATATATAAATGGTGTAATAAGTACCTGGTCTCCCATGACAGTGCATTCTTATTTAACTTAAATGCCTTGCATTTCAATTACCTAAAGAAGCCCATGATATTACCTTCTGATCCCATTAGGTCTTTTGATATACTAGCTACTGTAGGTACCAACTTTTGTTTAAATTTTGGGCTTTAGTGAACAACATTTCAGGAATTGAACGTGACATTTCTTATAAAATTGGTTCTTTATGTAATATATGTTCCAGGACTTTCCAAAAAATCTTTTATTCTTATCGGAGCAATTACATCAAATTGTGTTACAAATGTTATTTTTTTAATCTTTAGTTATGGGGCCTATGCACTAAGCACCAGAAAAAAAAATCGACTGGCTGTTTAAATCGGCAGTTTTGACAGAGTTGCTATCACGGTAAGCAGAAAGCCCAGAATATCTGTCATAGCAACATTTGCAAAACTGGCGAGTAGCCGGTGACTTGATGATCACCTCTCTGAAAAGGGCTCACCCGGCGATTTCTTTCTGCTGCAGAGAGAGAGAGCCCCCTCTCCCTGCGCAAATCTCGCCAGAGATCAAACATTTTTAATATAAAATGTAATACTAGTTTATTGGAGCAGGGGGTCTCCGGAGAAGAACCTCATTGATTTGACGTCAGGGACCCCCTCCATCCCAAGATACAGGCCCCGTAATGAGGTGCCCGTATCTCCTATGCATTTTATTCCCACAGTCACGTTTCACAGACATTTAAATGCATAGGAGATACTGGCACCCTATGACAGGGCCTGTATTTCGGGAAGCAGGGGGGTCCCCGGACCTCAAATCAACGAGGTTCTGCTCCGGAGACCCCCTGCTGCAGTACACTAGTATTTAAACGCAAATAAAAAATTGAACAAATTTGTTTCCGTAGCGGCTATCTGCTATGGTAATGAAGCTGCTTTAATGTCATTTTTATTAAAAGTGTGCGGGAGCCGGGGGTCTCCTGAGATGAACCTCATTGATTTCAGCCTTGGGGACACCTTTCTTCCTGAGATACAGGCCGAGATATGGGATGCCAGTATCTCCTTCTTTATTTAAATCCCCCGGTAACGTGATGCGGGTGATTTAAAAATGGCGGCGATACCGGCACCCGATGCCCCATACAAGGCTTTTAACTCAGGAAGCAGGAGGTTGCTGAGGCATAAATCAGTGAAGGGATGGAGGAATGAACCCCTAGCGATGCTAACCAGGAAAAGTCCATGTAATTGATGTTCAATTCACAACACTAAAATCTTAATTTCCTTCCAAACAAAACAGCTTAATGAGCCCAGAAATCCATATTCCACAATAACTGTGATCAGTATGTGAATCACTGCATAGGTCACAAACAGCCACCGTCTGCAAACACCCAATAGCCTTATATTAGGTATATCCTGTATGGGTGTGAGTGGCTAACCCAAAGCTTGATTGCAGTAGATAGCACGTTGAAATGTGTAACATGAAAGACAAAGTTACTCACTGGTGATCACAAGGAGATCCGGGTGCTGTCGGCATGCTCCTAACAGAGGGATACAGCATACAAGAGAGTAGTGAGTGGCGGTGCAGCTGCCTTGGAGGAAAATATATGAACCAGAACTGCAAAGGTTCTAAGTACAAAAAAATGTATTGGTGGCACATTAAAAACAGCAGAGTAACACTCTTACGCATTTCGCGTGGTCACCCACGCTTTATAATTTTTTATTAGAGAGGCGCGAACAACAGCAATACAGACCCTAGAACAGGAACATAAAGCTGCTCCATCCAAACAATTATACAAAAGATTGCAAACAAAGTGTAACAAGCTCAAATCCTTACAATTAAAAGATATAAAGAAGGCCCTGAAATGGACCAAGCAGGTTTTTTATGAAAATGGAAATAAGGCGGGCAGACTCTTTGCCAACAAGTTAAAAGGGATAAGAAATATACCCAGCATAATATCAATAAAGCTTAAAAATTGAGAAATATTTCCAAAGCTGCAATTTCAACAACAAATTATATCATTTAAGCTCCGGCAAACAACAGAATTCCAGTCTCCCTCTAAAAATAGAAGAATAATTACGACAGTGCCACCTCCCAAGGCTAGGCCAGGAGGATCTAAAAAATCTTAATGAGGAAATTTCAGCTATTGAACTAATGGAGGTAGCTACATATCTAAAACCATCAAAAGCACTAGGACCAGATCTCACCAGTCTCACAAATCTGTAATATAAAAAATGAATAGGTATACTGTTCCCAACAATGCTTCCGATTTTTAAGTCCATCTTAAAGGGGAACCAAATCCCAAATTAAATGTCAAGTGCAACAATTACACTCCTACACCAGGGAGATAAAGATCCAATAAGATGTGAGAGCTATAGACAAATGTCCTTGTTGAACTCAGATATAAATACATTTGCAAAATAATAGTGAATAGATTACAAAAAAATCTACTTAAATTAATAAACCCAGATCAAATCTGGTTCATCAACGAAAGAGAAGCAATTGGTAACACTCATAAAGTTAAAAACATACAGTAATAGAACAAATGCATAAGCATTAAACTAAAGCAATATTATTGTGTTTGGACATCGAGAATGATTTAGACTCGATAAACTTGCAGTTTCTAAACAGGGTTTGGAAGCATAACAGGTTTAAAGGTCCGATTATCAAGGGAATCCAGGCAATATACCGTTCACCAACAGACACCTTAAAATTACCAGGGGGCGAGAATGGTGTTATTACCATGGGGCGAAAATGGTGTCACCATCTCTAATGGTACAAGGCAAAGCTGCCAATCTGTTACCCTTATTATTCGCTCTAACGATTGAACACTGGCCTGTAATATGACAAAATATCAATATTAAGGAGATAAAAATTGGTAATGCAACATATAAAATATAACTTTTTGCAGACAAGGTCATACTTATAATATAAAAACCCTCAACATCTCTCCCTAACCTACAGTCTGCTCTGACAGTATTTGGATATCTATCCAATTATAAAATAAATGCAGATACATCAGAGGGCCACAATATATCTCTCCTTAAGCCCAGAGTCAAATTACTCCAATTGAACTTTAATTAAAAGTGGCAGAACACACATATTAGATATCTGGGTATCAATATCACAAAAACATACCAGTCACTATACACACATAACTACCCCAAATTGCTATCTCAAATCAAAGAAGACCTTCTGTTCTGGAATACAGTACATTCCAGATATCCTGGTTAGGCTGCATTACGTAATTGAAAATGAATATTCTTCCCTGTCTACTATATTATTTTCAGACAATTACAATAATGTTCAAACATGCAGTCCTTAAGGACCTCCAAAATAGTTTTTTTATGTTCATTTGGCAACAGATAGCCCCAAGAATATCAATATCAATCCCCCTGACTCTAAAAACGGGGAGTGGACTAGGAGTACCAGTATCAGAAAATATATTTGCCTACACAACAGAAACAAATGATCTCTATATACCATTCCTACACAAATGGGTAGATATAGAAGCACATCTAGAAAACCCAACAACACTTTAATCATTATTGTGGAAACTTAAAGACAGGTGAGGCCAAGGGTCCAAACTAAGCCAAACGATTAAATGTACCTTCAAAATATGGAATACAGCTAAAATATTATATAATTTACTTGCATCCAAATCAAAACAAACACCAATATATGGCAACCCAGGTTTTACCCCAGGCATCCACACCAAATCATTTGAAAAATGGAAAGAAGCAAGAATTTGGGATATAGAGGATGTTCTTTATAGAGGGCAAATCACAGAAATGGGACCATTTCTAGAGAGACACAAACTAGGTCAAACAGAAACCTCAAGATTCATGTAAGATATACTTTTCCAAACATTTAGCTCCTACAAGAGAATTCTCTAGCTGTACCGCATTAGAAAACATACAGCAGCAGCCACGAGTATCCGAACACTTGCCTTGGAAAATCTGGGGCAATCTCCCAGTAATGCTGCAACCTTTCTGTGACATTTCTGCAGACAGACTAATGGCCCATAAGATTAACACAGCAGGGATACCTGGCAGTCTCATTCAAACTGAATTGAATGGGACTGCCAAGTATCCCCGCTGTGTTAATTTGATGGGCCATTAGTCTGCCTGCAGAAATGTCACAGAAATGTTGCAGCATTACTGGGAGATTGCCCCAGATTTTCCAAGGCATGTGTTCGGATACTTGTGGCTGGATCTGTATGTTGATTAAGGACCTACCAAAAATGCTTAATCTCAATCATATACCAAGAACTAGCCCCAATAATCCCGACTGGCTACTCGCAAGAACAACATTGTATGATCAGGTGGGAAAATGATCTGCAGGAAGAAATCCCAGCTGACGATTGGTCTGATACCGTATGGGACATACAGTAGCTTCCAAAACTTCCATATGCACACTAACAAAGGAGAATATATACAGAATTATCTGTGGTTGGTACCTCACACAAAAAAAATTAACTAAATGTACTTGTGGTGTACAGGTGCTGGAGGGATTGTGGTGGAATAGATGAACTAGTTCACAGATGGTGGACATGCCCTAAGATGGGTAGATTCTGGAGAGGCATTCAGGATATAGTAAAGAAGATGGTGGGGAATAAAATGCCTCAAGATCTGCTGGTTCTTATTCGAGCTAGACCTATAGAAAGGGGTAACCCATACCAATCCAGGATTATATCTACAGTTAACAATTAATCAACAACAGCTCGATAGTCACCGCATGGAAAAAAACAAGAGCTCCTCCCAAAATACAAGTTGTCAACAGAATCAATTAATGACTTTCCTCCTTCCTAAAACACACTACAAAAAATTCTATAAGGTTAGGACCCATGGATCAGGTAGACAAAGGACCTGTGCGGGATGATGACAACATCTAAATGTGAGACGCATGTGAAGTGTTGGAACTGCATTCCTAGCCTCCCTCTTTCCAACTTCCCTTATTTTATTTTCAGCCCTCCCCCACCTCCTTTCCTTACAAATATCCAATAAAATCAGAGTGGAGAAAAAAATATGATTAAGAATTAAATGAATACTCTCTATTAAAAATCAATCTGTACATTTTTCATATCAGCATCTTGTTCTAAAGAAAAGATGCTCCCAGTTGTTAAACAGTTTTTTTTTTTTTTTAATAATAATCTATATACATTTATTTTTTTGCACCTGGGTATTTTTTAATTTAGAGACATTTCTACCTTTTCAACTTTTTGTGGGGTCGAGGACCTTGTGCAGCAAAAATAGGGAAAATTTAGTTTAATGATGCAGTAATCACTTCACGCGTCATGTACATCGGAATCCCGATTTGAACCCGCGGGATGAATTCCAGCCTTACCGCACTAAGATGCGAGCGCGGCGAGTGCAGAAAAACGAATTTTAGTGTTCTGGCTTTTAAAAACATGTAATTGACACAGTAGTACAGTAGCACAGTCCTGTACACATTACAATTCATTCATTTTATTGCAAACGAAGAAAAAAAATCCATGAAATTCAAACAAAACATCCGCGATAAGCTCGGGTGCCTGTAGCGATTGGCCGCATTAATGCTGCATGGGGAACAGCAGAGAACTCAAAATCGTCGCCGTGATGTGTTCGAATAACGGCCGCTGCATCAGTATAATATTTTTTTTTAAATATATTTGATTTACACAATATTTGCACAGCTGTCATTATATACATATACACATATGTGTCTCTCCATGTTTCTCCACTCTCTCTACATGTCCCCTTACCTCCACTCACTACTCCTACCCATCTACAATAAAAAATTCCCCAACCCCAACTAAAACCATCCTGCCCCAACCACTTTATTACGGAACAAGGGGTTAATTTATGTTCCCTCTTCTCCCCCTGACCACCAATGATGTATAATGACACTGACTAAGCCACAGTGGATGAAATTTGACATCATTGAGGGGTCAGGGTGAGAGACGGGAGATCCATCCTCCTTCCCCCCTTTCACGCCAATCTCCACCCTAGGGCTTGGAAGGGGCAAATCAGCAGCCATTGGGAGGTCAGGGGGAGAGGAAGGACCCTCCATAAAAAATTAGCCCTTGTATCTGCCAATTGAGAATGGAGCTGTCTGAGGGAGGAGCTGTAGGTGCGCTTCCTGCCCCTCAGTTGCGAGGAGCTGGGGAACAGGAGAGACTGCTGTGTCGAGTGTCTCCCTTAACCAGTGTGACTAAGAATGCAATGGACATTGCTATACAACCCTACCTATTACCAGGAGTCTTCCTTGTAGTACAGGCGGGTGGAAAGGAGACGCTGCGGTGCCTGTGCGCTCAATGCAGGTTACCCGGCGGAGAAGCCAGCACCACTGCAAGATGCCCCCAGTGTGGAATATACTATCTATGGGCCGTGGAGTCATTTGTGCCTGGGCACGCCACGGAGGCGGGAGGAGAGACAGCCAAGCTGACGGCTGGAGCCTCACCCAGAGTGAAGTCGGAGAAAGCTGATCCCGGAGAATGTGGATCCCTGCTAATGATAGCTACTGGAAAGGAGGAAATTGGGGCCTGCAACCGCAGCGAGAACCCGGAACCTTGCTGTCGGTCCCCTGTGGAAGTACCACTACCAGCGTCGGAGTCTGCCTCGTCTGACGAGGAGCAAGCAAGCCCGACATCGGTGGTGATACGCCTACCGGCGGGCCACTACAGCGGTGCTGAAAAAGAGCCAGCACTTTCCTGTGATGTGGAGGAGCCGAGTCTCGAGAGTTCGCGATCACCTGCGTCCCACGGCCGTGGCGACTCCTATCATGAGAGAAGAGGAGCTCATCGCAAGCCAGCGGAGTGGTGAGAAACCCTCTTCACTCCCTCAGGCTCCGATGAAGGCGGCGGAGAAGGAAGGCCTAGTCCAGGCCCCAGCGGAGCAGCGGAACAGCGGAACGAACCATCGCGTCCGGTGCCGGATGTCGTACTGGAAGAGGATGTTCCGGTTGGGGGCCCACCCAAGATGGTGCCGTGTCCCGCGAGATAGATGACGTCACTTCCGGCGGACACAGCGGAGCCGGCTGGAAGCAAGCCGCACCATCGGGACCGCCGTGCTGTACCGGGCTGTCAGAAGAGGAACGGAGCAAGAGTCGACCAGCCATGAGGAATCCGGGGAATCAAGAGAAGGGCGAGCCTGACCTGCTCAACGCTGGCACTGGCCGAGGTATTGCCAAACTGTTGATAGTAGTACCGCATCGCCAGCCCACGTCCCTTTTTGCCCTGCCCCCGGCCATAGCTCAAACCCCTGCCCCTGTCACCTCGTCATCCGGGTCCCTATCGAGTCAAGGGTGGTCTGGGGAGTCCCGGGACACCTCTGAGGAACGGACTGGGTCAGCTATGGACTGGGGGGAATGTTTTACTTCCGATGAAGGATCGGGGAGGGAAATGATTTCGTCTGGGATGTCTTCGAGAATGAGTTCTATCGATTAGAATGCAAATGTGAGGGGTAGGCCTAAACGTATTGGGTCGGGTTCTAGGTTCACAGGGACATCAGGAATTTCTTCTGGGGGAGAAACGGAGGAAAGTGAGATAACGGTATCAGTGAGAGAGCAGGCTGTAGAGAAGGAAACCAGATGGTGGGCTCCTATGTTTAAGGGGTATGAGGCCTGGTTGGATCATACGTGGTTCATACTGATACGAGGCGATATAGTTTATCATTGGTGGGATATAGGTGAGTACTCAGAGGAGGAACGCCTGGAAGAGTTAAGGAAGCGATGGTATGACATTCAAAGAGGCATAGTCACTCCTAGGGGGTCCTCTTTTTTATATGATTTAGTTGCTCCTGAAGAACCATTGTCCTGGGTACTGCCAGGTTAGGCAGGCAATAAAAAGTTAATACGAATCAGCAGGGCTGAGAGGGCCATAGTTGCAAGAAACAAACGGTCCCATGGTCTGGAATATCCATATGTACCTGAACCTCTCATGCAGGAGATAGAGGATAATAGGGATGCATGGCTGAGGGAGACTATTGAGGACTATATCATGTCGAAATCCGATCATGTAGCACATAAGACAGAGGAAAAGATCTGCTATCTCATGAGGGTATGGAGTGTTGGGCGCAACATTTACATGCATAAAATGGAGTACAGGCCACAATATGGGCAGCCCAGATCTTATAGTATTACCGTGCAGGATGCTAATGGGAGGGAGGTGAAGAAACCTGACCCTAGGCATTAATACTAAGTTTAAATTCTCCTATGGAGTGGTTCAAATGTACTGCTGTGACCAAACTAGTCTATGTGATAATGTTCATGAGAAGATGCGTTCTGTAATAATGTGTTCGAATGTATATTGTTTATGTGTTGCAGTGCTACCTGAAGGAAGGTTCCGCAAATTTAGGTCCAAGCGGGGTCGTTGGCTTCCACCAGGGGGAGATTGTAGCCATGTGTAAAATTGGTGTACATATCTCTCTCATGCTGGCAGTAATCCTGGTAAGAAGGCAGGGTTGCCAGTAGTTATCATGGAGGTTTGCCCTCAAACCCCTGTGATGTGTCATATGTAGCAAAGGAAGTGACAGCATGCTTTGTGTCCACTGTTAGTGACACAGAGGTGGGTCTTTCTGGAGCCTATATATCACACCTCACTTCCTAAAGTTAGTGTGTGATATTCATCCTGAGAGTTTAGGAAGTGTCTGCAACAGTTCAAGTCTGTCTGTCAGAGTGGCAAGTGACAAGCTGAGTACACACTGTGTCCAGGAACTGGCACAGCTGGTGGTCTCCCTTAGGGGAGAGGTGGAAGGACAACTCAATTAAAGAGACAGGAGGAACCTTCTGCCTGGAGAGCCTCTGCAAGATTGCGGCTAAGTGTCGGCCGCTGTGATGGGCAGTCTGCCAAAAGATATGCCAATAAAGATGCCTATGAAAAGACCCTTCTTGCCTGTGAGTGGAGTTACTCAGGGAGAAGGTGCACCTAGGAGTTCCCCGTCAGAAACTCCTCCCTGCTACCGTGGGGATCCTGATGGGGTGGGGACGCTGTACCAAATGTGAGTAGGACTCAGAACACTACCTCAGATGCCTGTCATGGTGATATCCCCACCACATCATGCGGGAGACTCAGGAGTCCTGTTGCCAGCAGGTGCACCACACTACATACATGTAATTGGGACAGTTTCTCACATATGCGGTCAGGATCAGAAGGGCCCAGAGGGAAACACTGTTACATTTGTATACTTTACCAAGTGTATTTTGTCATGCATATCTATGTGAACTGTTTGTGGACGGATGTTCAATAAATACAATTTATTTTATAAAAGTTCCTGACATCCTTTCTATGCAAAGCTTTCATCCACGCCCAGCCAGCACTTAATGAGCACAATCTATATGGCTGAGAGACCAAGCAAGATTTGGAATAATCAGATGTCACACCATTCATAGCCGGCGAATGCAGGTTTCACAAATTTCTCTTCTTTTCAATAAACATTGAGCAAATCATAAAGCTGCAATTTGTGTATATAGCATTATATAAGTATATGCAAAAGCTTAAATTTGTATATTGTTTGCCTTACCGCACAAATTCTATTCTGTTGTGTTTTTAATGTTCTATACAAAATATGTATGATCTACCACAGTCTTCTTGTAATATATTACTTTTCAAAACAAACGGCAAATTCTAATTTAAATGCAAATCACAAAATCAGCGATCATATTGTATTCTTGTGACATGAAAGTATCTTAACTGCAATAATACTTTCACTCCATTTCCTATATAGTCTTTATTGTTTTCTCATTCTCATAAAAAAAAAAAAATATGCACTCCTTTTGAGAAAGTAGAACTGAGAACATTACCATTTATCCTAAAGATAATATGGAATGCAATGTCCTAAAATAATATGCAAAATGAAAAAAGTTTTCAGTAGGCAAATGCATATTTATTACATTTAAAAAATATACAGAATTCATTATTGTTACAGAAACAAAATGCATCTACTCTTTAGTTGCCTCTTTTTTTTTTTAACTAATGTACAAATATCTCCATGTTTTTTGCAGTGTGTTTTCTCACTATTACATCAAGTGATGAAACATATCAGGTATGATAACAGAAGAAAGAGTGACGTGATGAATAAAGCACAGAAATAATAATGAATAAACCCACAGAAAGAGCTAAGTTTAAACGCCCAACTATGTTCATCTCTCCATAGCAATTTACCTCAGTAAACCATGTTCAAAATGACGTCTCACATTATTCAGTTAAAAATAATATTTGGAATAAAAACTATAGGGAAACTCAATAATTGCAAAATCTGGTGAATGATAAAAGTATAATTATCAGGAAAGTTGATATAGGAAGTGGGGAGGAGTTGTGGTCCTAAATTAAACCACATATAAACAGGAAACTCGAAGACAGCTAACAGACGGTCAATGTTATAAAAGACATATACTGTATGACTTCACTTATAAGTATCAAGGTGAACCTGATGCCATACTAGACATGGACTGTAACAATAGATAGATTAATTTAGAGATTTTAATGTTCTCACTTTCCCTAACCCTAAAAATTGCTTTTCACTTACAGTACTTCCTAAAATTCACAAGCAACTATGCAATCCTCTTGGTTGTGCTATCATATTTGTCACAGATTCCATTTGTCAACCGCTTGGTTTTTCCTTAACTCCATTTTGTAGCCGTATGAGCAAAATAGGAAATTCTTCAGTATATAAAGGGTAGCTTTGCATGATTGATACTGTACTCATGATGATGACTTGGGTGTTTCCCAGGATGTTACATCTCTTTATACAAGTATTCCCCATAATTAGGGTATTCAAGTAATCCGTACTAAATTTTAGACTTTAAATTAAGGACAAACACCAATTGATTTGTTGACACTAATACTTGACTTCCTTTAGCATAAAAAGTATTTTAAATGTGAATGCTTTTTTTAACTTACAATTACAGGGCACTGCAATAGGTAGTAATGTAGCATCATCATACGCCAATCTTTACATGGAAAACAAGGATTGTTTATAATTCTACATTTTCTCAATATATTCACGTATGGTGGCGCTGCACTGATGAAGTATTTATGTTTTGGAAAGCAGGTAGTACATTATTGGAAGAGTACCTAACATGACTAACATTCCAATGTGCTTTACTTCTAGTTGGAGCTCCACAAACATCCTTTTTTTTTTAATTTGTTACTCACTTAAAAAGATAACAAATGGATAGCAGCTATTTAATGTGAACATATAGATAAAAACAAATGCTACATACATGCAGTCATCACCCTCTAGATCTTTTGAAAGTCTCCCATTTTCACAGGTTTTGTGAGTATTAATATTAGTCAGAGATCCCCAAGAAAGTATGTCTGCTTTAGAGATGATTAAATTAGACTTTCTGGAATGGGTTACACCAAAGAGAATATTGATAGCTACATATCAATGGCATACACCTGTAAAGGTAAAGAGAAAGTAACGACTGCTGATAATAACTTAATTTTTACTTTTGATTATACTATAGAAAAAAGACAAAGATACCCAATGCTACATCCAATGTGACAAAATATATAGTTAAATACCTCTTTATCAGTATTCTCATGAGTAAGGTTCTTTTAGTTAAACCTTTGGCCAAAGCGTTATAAGTCTGCAAGCCACGTCAAGGCACAACCAGTAAACAGGTCCTAACACTACCTATGCAAATTCTCATTTACCTCTGCTGGAGAGAGAATGACCTCAGTGGGTCTGTACTACACAGGAACATGAAATAAAAACCTACAACTTAAAAAGTGGGGTTGGTTGAGCTTATACAGTATATATGATGTGGTGGGTTCTGGGGTTAGAGCTTGCTGGTATTGTGTGTTTATTAATTTTAATTTTCAACTGTCCAGTTGTTTGGAGGTTAGTGGCCCCTCCTCCCAGGGTTTAAGCTCACCCCACATTTTAGTTTAACCCCTTCATTACCTTAGCGGCTAGCTGCTAAGGTAATGAAGTTGTTTTAATTTTATTTTAATAACACAGTATTGAAGCAAGGGGTCTCTGTAGCTGAATAGCATTCATTTCAGCCTCGGGACCCCTGCTTTCTGAGATAGAGGCTCTGGTATGGGGTGCCGGTATCCCCGCAAAGTTTAAATCTCCCGGTCATGTGATGCAGGATATTTAAACAATGCAGCGAGATACTGGCACCTCATACAGGGTGCCCATACTCGGGAAGTAGTGGGTCCCAGAGGTTGAAATGAATGCAGTTCAGCTCTGGAGATCCTCGGCTTCAATACTGTATTCAAATAAAATAAAAACAGTGTGATCGCCTGTGAGAGCTGTACAGGGAGATGCAGCTCACTCTGTGCAGCTCTTACAGACTGCAGGCAGATCGCAGGGGCAGAACTTAGAAAAAAACACAGATAAAGACACCGCTATCCCAAGCGGTTTGAGATTTTCCTACCTCATGGTTTCTGACTTGCGATAACTCTTCTGAATACCGTGATCATAGCAAAATTTTGATTTGGGAGTGATAACATCGAAGCTACAGTACTAGAATCAGCCCCATTGATTGTAGAAATAACAAAAAACTGTGCTCATATATGGATAAAATAAAAGTGAAGTGATTCAAAAACAAAATAAATGTGAATACAACCTTGTAAGGATGAGGTATGATGCAGCTGTTCAAATAGAGGGCTCAGCGCTCCAGGCTAATACAGAAAAAAGAAAGAGAACAGCGCAAAAACAAAAACCTCATAGTGTAGTATATTTATAAAAGCAATTTATAATTAAAGGGTGAGTATTGCACGTACATCAATTATGAAATCACACAGCATGACATGTTTGGGACATGTTACCCATCTGTAGACAGCCGATCACCCTCGCAATGCAGGACTTGCAGATCTTTTCCTCTTACAGCAGTGGCAGAGGCTCGCGTGGATCAGCTCGCCGCTGGAGATCACTCCTGGTCTCCGGCGATATCACTGCAGTCTCGGAGGAACTCCTTCACTTCCAGACACGTGCACAGTGGCGTCTGACGTCATCAGATGGCGTCCGATAGTGTCTTAGTTGCGTCGCGCTAGATGGCGCCAAACCTGCAGGAAGTCCCAAAATGACAACAAGTCCCAGACAGGCAGTGTGATATAGAAAATACCACAATGGGTATATAGAGAATAAGTAAGGAATGCGCCCACTCCTACGCGTTTCTTCCCTGAAAGGACTTGATGATGATTTTGAACTCACCTGTTTTCTTTAGGTTTTAGTTTAATCCTTTTTTTTTAATGTTTGTATGGCCCTGTAACAGGGGATTTATCCCTGTTCAAAAATGTACCTCTAATCCAGCAGTGTGGTGGTTAACTGCTGGTAGGCAATTAAGCAACACCGAGACAGAGATTCTCCAGCAAACGATCCCAGTTAGCTGCACAACAGGACTGAAAATACGTTAAGGGTTCAAATACCCCACCAACATATAGGTAATTAGGCTCTAGAGGGTGCCGTTAAGTAACCGCTCCCAACACTGTGGGAGGACAATTACCACTAAAACTGCCCATAAGTGTTTTTATTAGTCTTGAGTATGTGTTACTGCGTCGTATTTTGTTCAACAATAAAGTATTTATTATTTTCTGCATATGGGCAGTTTTAGTGGTAATTGTCCTCCCACAGTGTTGGGAGCGGTTACTTAACGGTACCCTCTAGAGCCTAATTACATATATGTTGGTGGGGTATTTGAACCCTTAACATATTTTCAGTCTTGTTGTACAGCTAACTGGGATCTTTTGCTGGAGAATCTCTGTCTCCTTGTATGTTTTTGTCTGTTATCCCTATCCCTTTTGCACCGACTGTAATTACGATGTTTATGATTTTTTTCTGATAGTGTGGTGAGCGGTATGTCACAACTTATATGTAATTAACCAACACCACCTGACTGACTACAGGTGTCAGAAAAGCCTGCCTCTGAGACAGGAAAGGGAGAATCTTCCTGAGCGCACACGTGAGCTGAGCTGACCCAGGAAGCAGAAAGCAGAAAGACAGAGAGTTCCCTAGTCCACAACTGTGCTGACCTGTGGAACAAACAGATGTCTTGAGCGGCAAAGAGACTACACGCTGCCAGTAAGACAGTAAGACACAGGGGACAATACATCTAAACCTGGATCTTGACATTACCTTAGCACACAAGGGTGCGGACACCAGGAGAACAGAGAAGCCTTCCCCTACAGCTACAAGAGACTGTTATCCATATCTATATATAAATGTCTCTATGATTTGGGCTGGTGAATTGCTGGGCTAACCACACAGTTAAAGAGGGCTGGACTGCAAGTGTAAATATACTCCAAAGTGGAGCAGATTTTGTTTGCGGATTTTCACATGGTTGCTGGCGCAATAAAGCCTCATTTAAGTTTCACTTTAAATGGTCTCCATTGCGTGCCTCTGAACACGTCTCTTACAGGCCCTATATGAAGTCACTTTGTTCCCTTTTATTATAATATTTTAAAAACATTTTTACATTTTTTACCAGTTGTCTTACAGTATGTCTGCACATACTGTAAGACAACTGGTAAACAAATGTAAATAAAGAAATGTTATTGTCTCTTTCAGTGGTTGATGTCATATAAAAGTGTGGGAAACACATGGCACATCGGGAAGATTAAACTAAGCCACAAAGCCACCCATTACAAATGAATGGTTTGGGGGAGGTGTCAATATGAAGTATAAATACTTTAGCCTTGTGTGGGGGGGAGAGGGCTGTATGCTGGATTATTAGTTCAAAGAAATATTTTCAACATATCATCATAATGTTTTGAACCCCACATCCCCAAATAAAAATCACAGTATGCCACCCACCTCATAAAGTACGTACATGACTAGTGTAGAATTAAAAAGCTACAGTAGTGATTGATTCTCAGAATAGCAAAAATTGTTATAAAAGCCCATGTCGAAACAAAAAAAAGGTTTTTTTTAGACATGAAATTCACATTGAATGAGAAATCATACACGCATGTGCCTAAACGTGATGACACGCATATGCGTTTCAAAAAGGTTCCATGAGAGATACACGCATGCGCATAAATGTGATAACACGCATATGCATTTCAACAAGGTTTCAACAAGGTTCCAATGAGACATACACGCATGCGCATACAATAAAAACAGTATGAAAAGAAGAGCAAGCCTAGCAAAAGTATTGATTAATAAATAATACATATAGAAATGTGATGACAGGTTCCAATCCGCAGAAAAAATATTTTATATTTTTGTAATACTGTACTTCTTTTCCCTTTATTATCCTGTATACAGTACAGTATGTGTCCTCATATTTTTTTATGTGTTTGGCTTAGGAGCCTCAGACTACTGTATAAGGTATGAACTCATAACGTTAACCTCTGCTTCAAACATAAATCTTCAAATTGCAATTACTGTACACACACAGAATTGCAGAACTGTACAGCTGTACTGTAGGTTGAATTGCTATTAGACATTTAAGGCAACAGCTCGCGATCGCCCACTTGAGTTTCTAGACGGTATTGCAGTCAACACTAAAATGCAATTTTCTGTGCCCGATAGAAACATGATAGAAACCCGAGTCAATTGCCATACGGTTTGAAAACATAGCGCGTCATGACCCGGTATTCATAGCGGTACGCCGGGCGAAATTTTAGAATAAAGGCTGGCGCCTCTGTATACTGCTTTGATTCAGATCTGAGGGACACCCTGGTTTGGGTAATGCAAAAAAAGCAGCAAACATGTTTGCTTTAAGACCACAAAGAAAGTGCATAAAGTGTTTGACATCATATTGCACATGATCTCTATTTAAACTGCTAGCATTTTTATATCATTTTTTACATCACTAAAAGTCTCAAATGTTCATTATTCCTGACAAGTAAGAAAATGCTTATTAAAGAAACCCCAGAAATCAACAGTGATATGGCTTGTTGAGACTGGAATCTACTGTAACTCCACATTTTAAAGCAGGTTATCACAAATAATGCCTTTATGGAACATTATAGCCGAAACAGCAGATTAAAGTTGCAGTTCACTACCTGTGTCACCAACATATTGTTTTTCATAACTCACAATCTGCAAATGACAAACATTTCAGTCATTGGAAAAAAAGTAATATTTTCTCTGATATTTGCTGCTACTTCTGTTAGCAGAATCATTGTTTTATCTGCATCACCTGTACAGTTTTAATATGAAATATCTCACAATCAAGAGGGAACCACAACTATGTTTGCAAGATTATATATATATATATATATATATATATATATATATATATATATATATATATATATATATAATATATAATATATATATTATACATACATACACACACACACACTAACCCTTCAGCTCCATGGAGAACTCTTTGTGGGATTATGTATGTGTACTGGTGGATGCTGCTGCAAGGTTACCAAGCATTTCCCTCTACCACCTGCCTTCAATCAGGCATGCTATTCCCCTGACACAGATTTACAACTTTCACCAACTAAGAAACTTATTAGACAGTATTGACTACATTTCTTCTTTCAGAATTTTTAGTGTTTCTGAGCTCAACGCTTTTATTTGTGTCTCCATAACTTAGCTAAAAATGTCTTGTAAGGTGCTACAATTATTCTGTGCTTTTTATGAATGATGTCTTTTAATCATAGTATTTGTTGTACACTTAAATTCCTCTTTTAATTTATCGTCAAGTTTTTTTTACATTTCCTCTGACCTAATCTCCCTGCTTCTAATTCTGTATTTCGAAATTGAATTCAGCCTCTCTATTTGAAATATTATAGTTTAATAATTTAGATGGTTTTATAGTTGTATAACCAGATCTTTGCTGTAAGTGTAGAGAAATATACCATTAGATTAAAAATGCTGCTAATTGAGATTGGCAATTATAATAATTACCAGGAAGTACAATTTCCTGAAAGAGTGAAGGTATCACCTACAGTATGTGAAAAATAATGAATATAATAGTGGTAGAGATGTGCTGAAATAAATAGGTGTGAATAAATCTGTGAATACATGTATATATCTTCAATGAGAAATATCAGATTTACTACTACTAAAATGTAATTAAGAACTTTGCACTTATTGTACAGATGCAGTGAGCTTCTGTGTTATCTAGAGCTGAGACTGCATGCAACTGCATGCCACCTCAGGGCTATGGTACACTGTGGCCACGAAGATGGGAACAATGGAAAACATGCTTTTTATTCCTTTGGTTTTGTGAACACCACCGCTCTCTAAATGTGCATTTCCATGGTCAATCTCTGAAGTGCAACACTATCTGGAGTACAGATGTATTACATGAGGCTTCTTAGCTGTTACTCCAATGTCTGAATGCACTAGTGGGTGTTTTATATAATTTTCACCACAGTTTTTTTTTTTTTTCAAAATTAAATATT
The DNA here is from genome assembly GCF_040206685.1 of Ascaphus truei. NCBI lineage: Eukaryota > Metazoa > Chordata > Amphibia > Anura > Ascaphidae > Ascaphus > Ascaphus truei. The sequence continues at coordinate 176,428,392 of NC_134483.1, forward strand.
CATAGACAAATATGCTGAATTTATGTATGATGTCTCTGCTCACAACTGCAATCTTTTAACCAGTATGTAGGTGTTTTATTAACACTGTATTCTAAGGTCTATAGTGCTTTGTTTTTTTAGATTCTTATATTGTATTATTCTTATGTTCTCTATTTTATTTACTTTTATTTTTTTTATATTTTCTATTTCAATTCAATGTTTTGAAGAGTTCTTCAAGTGTTGTTGTGAAAAGCTTTAGTGGCATTGTGTCTCCCTTGCTGATCCTCAGGTAATCTAATGCTTGTTCTGACATTCTCATAAATATTTTTTCTAGTATCAATGTATGCTTCAACATGGCATTACCCAATACCCAACACTTTCTTCAACACCTTGTTTTCTTACTGCATTTAAAACCACTGAAGTGTACACAGAATTATTATTTTTTCCGTAATTTACTGTAGGTATCCTAAACTGAGTGGTAGATCATATTCATACTTCAGGAAGTCCCTTCTGGTACAACTTGGATGTGGTCCATTGTATTGTATCCACTCCGAAATATCGTTTGTTCTCTAGGCTGGGCGAAGTCCAGTGTGTTGCAGCTGATTAGAGAAAATCTTGTAAATGATTGGAAGTGGATTGATTGGTCTGTGTCTCCTTTCTTGCTAATGAGGATAACTATGACATTGTTCCATTGTTCTTGAATTTTTCTGCCCTTCAAGTATCATGCAAAGAGTTTTGCAGGTATCTGCTCTACTTCTTCCCGAGATTCTTTAAAGATTTCAGTTTTAATCCATCTTCCATGAGGGTCTTCCCATTCGCCATGGATTTTATTGCCTTTGCTATTTCTACTGGAAGGACACATATTTGTGGGTTTTTTTCTCACTGCTTCCTGTGATATCTGTGTTCTCATACAATTTTGCGTAAAATTCCTCAGCTATCTTTTTGATAAGTGCACCCTTTATTATTGTTGATTCGTGGTTTGCTCCTTCCCAATCATAAGTTACTGCTTCGTCTTCTTTAAGCTTGAGCTATCTTCAATAGTCTTTTTCACCATTTCTCATGTTACATTTTCTTACATCTTCAGCTATAAGCTTGTGGATTGTCTTGCACAGTATTTCTTCATTTCTGTACTTTTCACTAAATTGTTTGTTAAAGTGTCCCAAAGCATTTTGATCAAGCTGAAGTGATTTGTCAGCCCCTGTTGAAATTCCCTGCTGTTATTCTTTAAGCTTTTGATGTTGACTGTTTTTTTTCTTCTTTTTTAACCGTTTTCTTCTTTCTATCTTTGCATTCAGGTGTAATTTTCCTCTAAGCTATAGATTATGATGCTTTAATTTTCTGTACCTCTGTAATATACTGTGTAGCACTGTTCCCCCCCCCGCCCCCCCAGTGGGTGATGCACAGCTTCTGCTACCTAGTGTGCGTGGTGTGAGTACCTGTTAGCGTCAGGAGAGCTGAGCTTCTTCTCAGGGTGCTTAGCATCTCCAGCAGTAGTGGGCTCCAGGGTGTTCAGAGATCAGCCCCCACTATTGCATGCTTCTTCCCTCTTGCCCACGGACTGACACTTAGACAGGAGTATGAAGAACAAGGGTCTTTATTGGCAATCACTGCAGATCTTCTTCATAAAGAGGTGCATGGTCTCAGAGGCTCCAGGCCTCTGGATGATGCTAACCCCAGATATTACAGGGCATATTGTTGGTATAATCAGATGTTCTGCCAGCCCCAGGGCTTGGAGGTGGGCACGCTCATCCCACGATGGGGGAGGCTCATAGCCCAACTGCTCTCTTCCTCATCCAGAGCAGGACTGAGTAAATTTGACACTGCCCCTCATCAGTAAGCAAAAGGGGCGGGCTCATGGTCTATACCTATCCCTGATAGGCTTACACAGGCCATGAGTCCCCACCTTATTTCTGTCCATCAGAGAGGAGCATGAAGGGGGGTCACAAGCCCACAGAATTAACCTCTTACAGCCTGCAGCTAGCAGGACTTACATAACAGGGAGGGGAAAGACAGGCAGAAAATACATACCCTGTTACACTGTAATATTTGTCCCATTTGGAGCTCCATGACACCTTCATTTTTCTTCTTACTTCACAAAGACCAACAGTACCCGGTTTAATCTTTTCAATCTTGTCTTCCAATTCTTGCCGAGTTGCTTTACTGCAAAGAATCTGGCAGTTGTAGGTAGCCAGATTGAGGTTACACCTCTGTGGATTCTTAGCAACTTCTGCCTTCATGCTTTCTTCCTGAACATTGTCAAGCCTAGGTCCAAACCGGCCTCTGAAAAATGGGGGCCTTTGTTTTTGGTGACTTCAATATTTGGGTCTTGTGGCCTTATTTTCAAGGCCAGTCGCATTTGTAGGTTGAATGTACCTTTCACACTTTAGCTGTGAATAATGTTCAAGCTTTTATAATATGGTTAAACCTACAGTACCAGCACCAGCGCTACTCTACTGTACATCTTCTTGAACACTCATTGCCACCTTGCCGTCACTTTGAGGTTAGTTACTAATACTTGAGTCACCTACTATTTTCAGATGACATTGTTATTTTTGCCACAAGTTCAGAAGAACTACAGCAACAAGTCAGAGAACTTACCAAAGCAAGTTAAATGTGAGCCTTCATATGAATCTAATCGAGACAAAATTGATGTTCGAAAAATGTGTCAACTCTACAACAAAATATATGGAATAGAACTAGAAGTCAAAGACTATACCTTTCCCAATTTATTTATTTATTTTTTATTTATAAAATGTTTTACCAGGAAGTAATACATTGAGAGTTACCTCTCATTTTCAAGTATGTCCTGGACATAGTTAATATGACAAATAATACATGGTTACAAATACAGTTACATAAATGAACAGGGTATACATTATATACAATACATTGCATGCACAGTTAGAGAAGATGTATATTATAGGCTTATGTAACAGTTACAGACCAGATTAAAATGTGAGACAGCCTTAGTTTTGAAAGAACTTAAACTGGTGGTGGATGTGAGAGTCTCCGGTAGGTTGTTCCAGTTTTGGGGTGCACGGTAAGAGAAGGAGGAGCGGCCGGATACTTTGTTGAGCCTTGGGACCATGAACAGTCTTTTGGAGTCAGATCTCAGATGATAAGTGCTGCATGTGGTAGGGGTGAGGAGATTGTTCAGATAGGTGGGTAGCTTGCCCAGAAAGTATTTGAAGGCAAGACAGGAAAGGTGAACTTTGCGCCTAGACTCGAGTGATCACCAATCTAGTTCTTTGAGCATTTCGCAGTGATGTGTGTTGCAGTTGCATTGGAGAACGAAACAACAAATTGAGTTGTAGAGGGTGTCAAGTTTGCCAAGGTGGGTTTGGGGTGCCGAGCCATATACTATGTCTCCATAGTCGATAATTGGCATTAGCATCTGCTGTGCAAAACGCTTTCTGACCAGCAGGCTTAGGGAGGATTTGTTCCTGTAAAGTACACCTAGTTTGGCATAGGTTTTGGATGTCAGGGCATCAATGTGCATTCCGAATGTTAAGTGAGAGTCAAACCATATGCCCAGGTATTTAAAACTAGTAACAGGAGTTAGGGTGATGTTAGCGTTGGTTCTGATCTGGAGCTCAGTCACTGGAAGCTTTACAAATTTAGTCTTGGTCCAAAATACCATTGTTACAGTCTTGTCAGTGTTTAAAAACAGTTTGTTTGGGAAATCCAGTTTTTGAGTCTCAAAAAGTCAGACTGAAGTATGTGTTGAAGGTCAGAGAGGCTATGGCTGTGTGCATATAAGATTGTGTCATCTGCATACATGTGTATTGAAGCTTCCTTACAAGCTGTGGGAAGATCATTGATGAACACTGAGAAGAGTAGGGGGCCCAGAACAGAGCCTTGCGGGACGCCACAGGTGATATCCAGGGGGTTGGAGTTAGAGCCTGAGATGGACATATGTTGGGATCTACCTGATAGGTAGGACTGAAACCAGTTTAAAGCATGCTTCCCTATTCCAGAGCTCTGGAGTTTGTTAAGCAGGATAGCATGATCAATAGTATCAAAAGCCTTTGCAAAATCTAGGAATATTGCACCAGTGAGTTGACCACGTTCCATTCCACACTGGATTTCATTGCAAACTTTTAGCAGGGTAGTTACGGTGGAGTGTTTGGGGTGAAAGCCAGATTGGAATTGGCTAGGGAAAATTGTCTTGGTATAGTAATTGTATTGTATATCTTTATTTATATTGCGCCAAAAGTGTACTCAGCGCTTCACAAAGAATACAGTACAGGGAATTATAATTATACAATAAGTGCTGCAAATACAGACAATAGGAAAGGAAATCCCTGCCCCGAAGAGCTTACAATCTATGAGGTTTAATGGGAAACTTACAGAGACAGCAGGTGAGGGAGTAAGTGCTGTAGATGGCAGTGCTTGGTCACAATGGGTGATATGAGTGACATATGGGACATTAGCCATGAGTGCAGGCTATTGGGATGCTTGATTTGTGGGGTAAAATTTAAGGAAGGTCAGTGTTAAATGAAAAGGTTAACACCATTTACAGGGGAAGAGGTGGCAGGGAGGCATGAGTGAGATCAGGTGTTTATGTCTGGCTTTAATCCCTTAGTTGGGAGTGGACACATTTTTCCATGACTTTGGATAGGATTGGGAGAAGGGAGATTGGCCTGTAGTTTGAGACAGTGTTTTTGTCCCCACTTTTGAAGATTGGGACAACTCTAGCAGTATGGCCTGCAGACAGGATAGAGTTGACTATGGAAGCAATTGGTTTTGCATTTGCTGGGTCACCAAGTCTTAGGAACCTAGATTGTAGTAAGTCAGGTCCACATTGGCTGCTTAGTTTTAATTTAAGGAGCGCTTGTGTAATCTCCTCTTCGGATACTGGGCCAAATTGAAAATTGTGGGCAGTGTTGGGAGGGGGTGGGGCTATATGGGTACACCCAGGATGAGATTCAAGTTTGTGGTTTGGGTTGCGTTTCGCTAATAAGTTAGTAGCACACCCCACAAAGTAGTCATTAAATGCATTTGCAATGTCGGTGGGGTTTGTCAGAGTAATATCCCCCTTAGTGATATTACTTGTCTGTTGATGGTTAGAAGGCTGGAATATGTTGTTGATAACCTTCCAGAAGTTAGCTGGGATTGATGTATTCTGGAGACGATTGTCAGAGTAATATTGTGCTTTTGCATGCCTTGTTTGCCTTGTGCACATGTTCCGCAGGCATCTGTAGTGATTAGAGATCCTTGGTAGTGCCAGTTACTTTGTGGCTTTTCCACAAGGCATCCCTGAAGTGGTAGAGTGCTATAAGGTCAGGTGTTAACCATGGAAGGTGGGCACTCCGTACCCTTATTCTGCGTAGTGGAACATGGGTATCACAGAGTTTTAAGAACTCGGATTCGAAATAGTCAAGCGCAGAATCAGGGTCGGGAATTAAATCGATTCTGTGCCAAGGGCCGTTGGTAAGGTCAGCCAGAAACTGTTGTGGGTTAAAGTTTCTAAATGTTCTAGTGAGGAGAACTTTAGGGCTTGATTGGGGCGGTTTAATTTTCCTTACACAGTACACTATAGCATGGTTACTGAAAATGTCAGGAAGGATGCCAGAGGATTGGATTCTGCTGGGATTTGAGGAGAGAATCCAGTCAAGCAAGGAATGGTTGTGTGATTTCAGGTTTGTCCGTGTGGGTTGGGAAATGAGTTGCGATAGGTTAAGCGATTTGATTTGTATCTGGATTTCGTGGTTTTTAGGGTCAGGTCAATTGAAGTTAAAATCCCCAAGAACTAGCAGCTCACTCTTTTCATTCAGAGAGGAAATGGAGCCAATAAACTGGGTGATATCAGTCAGGGATTGTAGAGGGGCTTTAGGGGGACAGCAGATGCCAGCAAGCAAGATGGGCTTAGAAAATGGGAGGCATATTCTGCCAACTAGGATTTCAAAAGAGGGTGGGCTTGGGGGGCAATTTAATAGTGTAAATTGTAAGGTGTCTGCAATATAAAATAACACCCCTCCTCCTCTCTTTGACCTATCTCTCCTAGAAATGGAGTATCCCTGAATGGCAATATGTGCATCAGGGGTTTTAAGGGTTAGCCATGTTTCTGTAAGAACGATGGCTTTTGGTTTATGCATAAGGCACCATGCCATTAGTTCATCCAGTTTGGGCAGCAGACTCCGGATATTTATATGGGCGAGAGATAGCCCTTTTTGGAATTTGAAGGGGGTATTCTCAGGGGTATGGGACAGAGTTGAAATGGGAGGGCCTGGGTTAGATTCAATATCACCTGCTAAAGAGAGTAATAGTATGAGTAGAAATTTGAGTAGTTGTTTGCAAGTTGTAACTTTATGATTTTTGCCATTTGAGTGTGCGGTGGTTGGAGTGCTGGTTTTCAGGGTTCTCCACCAACATTCAGTAGATAGTGCAAGGCTTTTGAGTAATCCAGGGTGTATGGTGATGTTGGGCGTGGGCCAGGAGGGGGGAATGTGTAGTGGATAGAGAGAGTAACATTTCAATGAGGCCACGAGAAAGAACAAAGTGGAGGTAAAAAGCAGGTTCATTATGCCAGAGGTAGGTAATGCTGCATGGAGCTGTTTTGAGCCAAGTGTGTGTGTGTCCGCCGACTAAACAGCAGGGATCATAGTGTGGTCAGAATAGCTCACCGTTTGTTGGCATGTGTAGAAGAGTTTGCAGAAGGATGCAGTCCCCAGTCACCTCTTGTCAAACTATAGTCTAACTATATATTCTCACTTAAAAGCTCACTTTAAGATGCCTCACTATATCATGCCAATGCAGTCCCTGCTAATGCAGGGGGGGTATTGGTTTTATACAGCTAAAACAGTCACATGACCCTCCCCAATAAATCAGCTTGTTCCAGTTGGTCAATTACCAGTACATAGTTAAGAAGAAAAAAAAACACCTTTTGATATTCAGACATATCAACTTATCAATGCTAAAGGCCGCTGGGTAAATCTTTTAAAACAGGGCTTGCAGATCAGGGACATACCAACTTATCAATGCTAAAGGCCGCTGGGTAAATCTTTTAAAACAGGGCTTGCAGATCAGGGACATACCAACTTATCAATGCTAAAGGCCGCTGGGTAAATCTTTTAAAACAGGACTTGCAGATCAGGGACATACCAACTTATCAATGCTAAAGGCTGCTGGGTAAATCTTTTAAAACAGGACTTGCAGATCAGGGACATACCAACTTATCAATGCTAAAGGCCCTGGGTAAATCTTTTAAAACAGGACTTGCAGATTAGGGACATACCAACTTATCAGTGCTAAAGGCTGCAATGTGACAGTCATGGACTTTGTGTATGTTAGAGAGAGGTTATATTTTGCAGGCTTCCAGTATGAAAGTTTCGAGAGGTTAACTCCCCTGGAGAGGCAATCTGCAGGTGCACCTAATTTAGTCACACAGAACTCCTGATTGGAAGGCTTTTAAAAGGCAGTCAGCAGCCTGCCAGAACTGAGACTTTCTTGAACCTACAGTATAAGGACGCCAAATGGAATGCTTCCTCAGGGCTGCAACAGATTCTCTACGAAGCTAAACAAGCTCGATGGATGCAGGGTTTGTTCACAAGGAACCTGAGTACCTCGACCTGCTGATGAAGCAGAGCAGCCCTTTCTGAAAGGCATCACAGTTCCCAGAGGGATTACCTGGAAACTCCAGGAACAGATTCCCAGCACCTCAGATAAGGACTTTATATTTCAATTGAATGTGTAATTTTAAAAATGAACTTAAAGTGATTTGTTACCGGCGCTAACCACACCCAATCTGTGATAAAATAGTGCACAAAATTAAAATTCAAAATAAAATGTGTCAAGGTGATCACTGATCAAATTCTCAACCTTCCAGGAATGTGTACAGATTCCTTTCAATAGTAGCTTGTCCGGGATGGGAAGGGAGCGAAGATAGCAGGGATACACCATGAAAAATAAAAAATAAATGCATACAATAGTGTAATAAGTTCTTTTCAATCTGGATAAAACATGTATGTCTTGGCTCTATAGCAATGCCTACTTACAGCAGGTCAAAAGGTAAAAAGCATTGATCTACACAGCAGGTAGAAAGGTGTCAGGATCTTCAGGAACAACAGCCCAGGTTTACAGCATAAGAAATCAGCACCTCAGCTCAGACGTCAGTAGATGTGAGTGGATCAGAGATATGCAAAAGAAAGGCAGACCATAGTGTCGATCGTGCATAAAATTTATATAAACAAACAACAAATTTTAGGAATTGTACTCACATTGTGTACATAATCATAGTTCACATAAGGCTTTACTTAAGGCAAATGGAGTGCTGGTTCAGTGTGGAGCAGCTCACCGAGGATCTTCTCCTTAGACTCACAACAGACCGGGTGGGAGATGGCGTCTGACGTCACATCCGCTGTTGGGGTGACGGCATCCGGTCTTGGAGGCAAACGGTGGGGGAACTCAGCAACTCTGAAGCCTTCAGTAGAAAGAGCAGCTGCAGCAATGAAAGTGGCTCTACGCGTTTCGTCGTACTAGACAACTTCCTCAGGAGAAATGAATAATTCTCTAATGAGTTGTGGGTTTACAGTATATATACTAAACAATTGAACAAATAACAAATAAGCAATTAACCAATTTAATATAACAATTATATAATTGTTATATTAAATTGGTTAATTGCTTATTTGTTCAATTGTTTAGTATATATAAACACACAACTCAGTAGAGAATTATTCATTTATCCTGAGGAAGTTGTCTAGTACGACGAAACGCGTAGAGCCACTTTCATTGCTGCAGCTGCTCTTTCTACTGAAGGCTTCAGAGTTGCTGAGTTCCCCCACCGTTTGCCTCCAAGACCGGATGCCGTCACCCCAACAGCGGATGTGACGTCAGACGCCATCTCCCACCCGGTCTGTTGTGAGTCTAAGGAGAAGAGCCCCGGTGAGCTGCTCCACACTGAACCAGCACTCCATTTGCCTCAAGTAAAGCCTTATGTGAACTATGATTATGTACACAATGTGAGTACAATTCCTAAAATTTGTTGTTTGTTTATATAAATTTTATGCACGATCGACACTATGGTCTGCCTTTCTTTTGCATGTCTCTGCTCCACTCACATCTACTGACGTCTGAGCTGAGGTGCTGATTTCTTATGCTGTAAACCTGGGCTGTTGTTCCTGAAGATCCTGACACCTTTCTACCTGCTGTGTAGATCAATGCTTTTTACCTTTTGACCTGCTGTAAGTAGGCATTGCTATAGAGCCAAGACATACATGTTTTATCCAGATTGAAAAGAACTTATTACACTATTGTATGCATTTATTTTTTATTTTTCATTGTGTATCCCTGCTATCTTCGCTCCCTTCCCATCCCGGACAAGCTAATTTTAAAAATGGAAATTAGGCTAGCTACCCAGTTAGTTTCTTAGTTAGTTAATTAGTTAGTTAGTTAGTTAGTTAGTTAGGGCTATTGCTGTGTAGCTAGTCTCCATAACGTGGAGTAGGCTTAGTTTTAAGGTTTTGTTTTTTCTTTAAAGAGACAGTGTACCTAAAATATCAGTTTATTTGCATAGCGATTAAACCAGCAAAGGGATTATTACAGCTAAATACAGTGTGTGGAATCTTACTGACCCTACCGAATGGTCCTCCTGCCACACCAGCAAGAATCAATAATTGAGAACCTTTCAAATTAAATAAATAGGAGAATGAAGATGAATGGAGTGCATTTACATTTGGGAGAAACACGACAATCTTGCGAGGAAAAATCCCACTATGCCTCAAAAAGAAAGTGTTTCACCAGTGTATCCTGCATATGTTCATGAATGCATGTGAAACTTCAATCCCAAATGAATATACAATTCTGAAGCTTCAGGCAACTAAAGAAGTATGGAGAGATGTATGCTGTGTAATACCCGATGAGACAGGAAAAAGAATAAAGAAGGTAGAAAGCAAAAAATGTCTATGACATCATTACAAGAGTAAAGAAATTAAAATAGCAGTGAGGAACATATCACAAGAAGAAATGACCAACGTTGGACAGCGATTGTACTTGGCTTGATTACAAGGGATATCAAAAGACTATGACAAAAAACAAAAGTAAGATTGGAGGATGAAATCAGAAAAATTAATTTGAGCAACGCGGTGAAGAGAGGCTTCCAACCACAGTAACTGGAAGATTATTGGGCAGGCCTTCCTCCAGCAGTGGATTGACAAGGGCTGACAATGAAGATGATACCCATATATAAATATATATAGATATAATATATATATTTAATCTTTATTACTACATTATTATACTTTATTTATATATAAATATATATGGAAAAAAGAACAGAAAGCACACAACTCGTGATGCAATAAAGTTTTTACTAAACATAAGAAAATAATAAAAATATAAATCTAAAGCCATTGCTTTTAAAAATCGGATGTTTGTGAGTGTATTTTTATTATTTTCTTATGTTTAGTAAAAACTTTATTGCACCATGAGGTGTGCGATTTCTGTTCTTTTTTCCTCAACTTAGTTTCTTATCGGATTGCTGGGTTTGCATCCCTGATCAAGACAGTAGCACCCTCTGGATTTATTGGACTGAACTTTTCCTGCTATACTGTGAGGATTTGTATATCCGGCATTAGTGACTTATTGGTCTAGTATTGGGTACACAATTAATTTTAATATTTAGTTTTGAGCACCTGCAGCTGAGGCTCTTTAATATATGTTTTTTATACTTATTGTATACCAACTATTCAGTAGATAGTACTGCCACAGCTACGTTTTGTTGGTGGATTTGTACTTCTGGTGTGTTTTCCATCCGATTGAGCCTTGGAGGAATATTTTATTATTTCTTGTTATATAAATATACATCTTGGATTTAAGTATAGTCAGCTTATACTAGTTGTCATAAATATATACACAAGTTTATCACAATACAAGGGATTAGATAAATATCCCACAATATATGTGTATAAATATATAGACACACACAATAATATATATTAATAAAGATTACATAAATCTGTAGAAAAATATGAATTAATAATATAATATACTTTATTTTATTTTACATTCTAGATTATTTTACATTCTAGATTAATCCAAAATTGAAACCAAGGGACTTGGATAATGCAAAATCAGAACCAGTCAAAAACAAAATAAAAACTCAAATGAGCATCTCAATATATTATTTACTGCAGCTAAGGGATAGAGATGTCCCTTGATAAATGTTGTATGCAGTCTCCCCTGAGTTTCTAAACTGCACAGATTATTTTACTGGAGACTGGTGTTGTTCTTTAGCACCAAGAGTATGTAATAAATATAATAAAAGGCTGCTTGGTTTACTATATCTCTGTCATCTAATGTAGTTTCATGAATAACAACTGGGAATTGTTTCAGATTGACTTATTTGATTCCTGGCTAATAAATAACATGTAATTAGGATAATATATTACTTCCCGGTTATGTTAAGAAATATAGCAAAAAAAAAACAAATGTTCAAGTTTATATATAAAAGAACAGTAGATAATTTTATATTATCCCTTAAAGTATTTAGACTGACTCATTATACAAAATGTAAACTGCTGGGAGATCTATGTACAGTACCAAGCAGCAACAAAGACGCCATATTATGTTTCTTTATTATGCAGGGTATGAATTAGTGAACTGATTCTACAAACTACAATGACTTTTATGCATGCAACATCATCCATTGTTCTTAGTTAAGCAGCCATTAATGAAATATCAGTAATGACATCATAAAACAAGATCAAGAAGAAACAGCAGATCTGATTAGGATCACCATGATTAGCCATAATTTAACTTTTTTTGCTGAACATAAATCTGATAGTAATAAATGCCTAAGCCAGGATAATAAATCAATTTGTAACTGTTTTGCATTGTGACTTTTGTTGCACACACACACATATTAATGTACATATTGGTTATTTCATATAATCATCTCAACATAGTGTAAGAGTGCTTCTATTGGGGTTCATTTCTCTCCAGTTCATCATATATACCTTGCCCCATTAGCACCTGAACACATTCCACTATCATACACTTTAGCTGTAGCGGGGGTCTCTATATTACTTCATATAATCATCTCAACATAGTGTAAGAGTGCTTCTATTGGGGTTAATTTCTCTCCAGTTCTTCAACTGTTTTGCATTGTAACTTTTGTTGCACACACACACATTAATGTACATACTGGCCTATTCATTAAACACCAATAATTTCCCTTGCATATACATTTTAGCTTATGCTAAAACTCAAGGGAGTGTCTTAAGACACTCAACAGGTTTGTTGCCTTTTGAATATACCAGGCTGCTTGTGTGTCATGTATGGTGCTTCGTGCTTCCCCTGTTTCTGACTATTACCTTGTGAATTTTGGTGATCCAAATCATCTGGTGAGTATCGCATGTACTGTAGTAAGCTGCCTTAATGTATTATATCTCACATGGTACCCTCATGTCTGACATTTATCTCACTTAGGTATTACTGTAATTGCCTCTCGTTTTTTATTTTGGTTTTTTTTCAATGGTATACCCATTTTTGCCCTTATTTTGTGTTCTCTTTTTTCGGATGCCCATTGGGAAACAATTACCATTTAAAAAAAATTGCACGCCAAAGTACATACTTAGAATGAGTCTGATTTTTATTCATATTCCCCTTAAAACTTCTTGATATTGTTTTTTTTTTTCATCCTCTGGTACCATGTTAACATTTTGGTTAACTGTATAGTATCTTTTATCTGCCATATACTGTCAGCTTCGACTTAAGTTATATATTGTTGCTATGTCTCTGCTACTGTACTTTTCCCACTATTTTAACATATTCATTTTGTGTTTGGTTTATCTCCGACTGGTGATGGTTAGTTTAAATAGCGCTGACAATACAAAATATATATATAGATAAATACAATACTTACGTAAATGAAGTCAAGAAAACAATTTCTGTCACCATTGTGTATTATCCTTAAGATAGAATGTAACTGCAAGTTAACAGGGCATAAAGCAGAGGATGTATGAAGATATAAATTTAATAATCCATATGAACACAATATAAAAAAAGATTATTACAACAATATAGCCGTAAACAATGTGAGCACTTGCACACTAGCACAAAATGTTCTTTCCTCCGCCGAGTAAAAATTGGAATCCTACTCACGGAAAAATACTAGGACATGAGCACATTTAAATTTGGAAGCCTCCCAAATTGTTAAGGAATTGATCACAGAGCATGGTGGCGCTTCTTTAGCCTTTCGTGCCATTTTTGGGATCCAAATTAGATTGTTTAACTCCACACTGGGGAGCAAACTTATTTTTCCAATGCCACCCATCTTTTCAGATTTGGGTCGGTTTGCCATTGGGAGATTTGACATAATTGTGCGACTTTGTAATAGGATAACAAGCAAGGTACCGCTAGCCCCCCCCCGCCCCCCTTTCTGAAGTTTGTTTCAATAGGATTTGCTTCCAAACTCTCATTGTTTTACCTCTACAGATGAATTTGGAGATAACAGATTGAAGAGAGAGTCCTTCAATCTCAGTATCAACGGTAGAGTCTAAAGGAGATATTAGATTCATGGGAGGAGGTTTATTTTGATGCTATAAATTTTTTCTATGCAGGCTATATTGTGATTGGACCATTTTCTGATTTGCTCTTTTAGGCATGAATTAGTTTGCGGAAATTTGCTTTATAGATGTACCTATATTCTTTAGTAATGTATATCCCTAGGTATTTAATGGCTTTGTGTTGCCAAATTGAAATTAATATTCTGTTGACTTTGGGAGGTTTAAATTCATCACTTCTAACATGGCTTGGTTGATCTTAAATCCTGATATCCTATTAAATGTTCCTAGCAAGTCGAATAGGTTTGTAGCGAGGTAAGGGGTTTAGATATGGTCAGAAAGACATCATCAGCATATAGAGAAACTTTATGTGATTGATGTTTAAGCTGGGTGCTAAAAGCCCCTTTAAATCTTGTGCTCTCCGAAACACGATATCTGGGTTTGGTTTAATAAGGGAATCTTAAATGGGATCAAGATTGAGTACCTTCCAATGTTTACATAGGGCTTTTCTTATCACACCATGGGCTTTGTTGTATTGTGTGATAAACATTGGTACATCCTTAAATGTCTCTTTATTTTATCATTCCCCATGATACTGTACTCAATGTGTAATTTCTCCCATTTGTTTTTGACCGAAACTTTAAAAAAGAAGCACGTTCCACTTTTTTTGCTTTTCTTAATGATTCATCAACCAGCACTTTGTTGTAATCCTTTTTAACAAATCTATCTTTTACAAAAAGTGCCTGTTCATTCGTTTTAGTCTCAAAAATTGATTAAAAGGAATGTTCTTAACCCATTTCTCATTGTGGCAGCTAGTGGGGTGGAGATAAGAATTGCCATGCATCTCCTTGATATGTGTCTTTGTTTGAATTTTCTTATTTTCAATGAAGACTTCTAAATCCAAAAATTGGGCACTGGTAGTGCTATTTATACCACTAAATTTCAGATTGAACTGAATTCTATTGAGTGCCAAAACGAAATCAAGATAAGTGGTCTCACTGCCATCCCTAATGATGAAGATACTGCATCATCTATATACCTCCTCCACAGCTTGAGCTGTGGAGGAGGCAAACCAGTAACATGCAAAATTCCCACTGATCCATATAAAGATTAGCAAACGATGGGGCAAATGTCGACCCCATCGCAGTGCCCAAAATCTGTAAATAATAAGTAGAATCAAACAAAAAATAATTATGACCCAAAATAAATTCAATTATAAATGTGATCTGGGATAATGGGATCAATTGATAACACTTGAAAAAATATTTGATAGCCTCACAGCCTTTGTAGTGAGGGATACTTGTATATAAGGCCTGCACATCCAAATTGGCAAGCCTATATCCCTCCTTTCAGACAAAACCGTCCAATGTTTGCAACACTGCAGTGGTGTCCCTAAGGTAAGAGGGATGTATCATGACCAAGGGTTTCAAATAAAAATCCAAATATACTAATAAATTAGACGTCAAATAATTTATACCAGAAATAATAGGGTGACTGAGGGGTGAAGTAAGGGATTTATGAATTTTGGGAATGTGATACAAAAATAGGAACTGTTGGTATAGCTATATATTTTCATTTTTTGATCACTATTAGCTTTCTCTTTTCATTTGTATATAGTATATATATTCATTCTGTTTTTTCTTATTCTGTTTCTTTTCTGTTCTGTCTTGTTTCTTTACTATCTGCAAAACAAAATCAAGTGGTTATTTATATCAGCTGTTTTGCATGACGGAGAGTATGTTAAATACCCAGGACCTCCCCTTACCCAGTACTCCTTGAGAAAGCGCCATAGTGGGCGTGAAACGCGTGGGAGAGTTTGTTACTGTCTATTTTTTGTTTTTATGTAGCCCAATAAATTAGTTTTTAACTTCTCTTGCTGGTGAGTTCTTACCTTTTTCCTCCTGGAGCGGATGGACCACGGATCCTTTACCTTCTCAGTACTTGTATATAAGGCCTGCACATCCAAATTGGCAAGCCTATATCCCTCCTTTCAGACAAAATCGTCCAATGTTTGCAACACTGCAGTGGTGTCCCTAAGGTAAGAGGGATGTATCATGACCAAGGGTTTCAAATAAAAATCCAAATATACTAATAAATTAGACGTCAAATAATTTATACCAGAAATAATAGGGTGACTGAGGGGTGAAGTAAGGGATTTATGAATTTTGGGAATGTGATACAAAAATAGGAACTGTTGGTATAGCTATAAATAAAACTCCAATTTTCGTCAAAATGCCCTTGTTCAGTGCACCCTCCAAATGCTGCTTAAGTATAACATTGAATGCCGTTGAAGGATCTGACTGTAAGTGTTTGTAAGAGATCCCATCTGATAAAATACGCTTGGCCTCTAAACAGTACTTATCAGTGTCCTGTAACACTAGGCCTCCACCTTTATTGGCCACTCGTATTGTGATATTCAAATACGATCTAAAGGTTTTGTTGCTCTTTTGCTCACTAGAGTTCAGATTAGGAGAATGATCAATTGCGACTGACACTACATAGGTTTTTAATTTCTAATTCAACCAATTTCCTGAAAAGCTCAACATATTGCTCCCTTGCAAAATAGGGGAAAATATGAATTTGGATTGTAACCAGTGTGTAAGTAGTTACTGTTGTTAGTAAACTCAAGTTCACTTTCCCTGAGTAGATCTTCCAGATCTTATATATCCCCCAGATCTATTGAATTAGTGGTAGGATCATGCTGACCAGTTGTCAATGGGTCAGTGATAATATTTGTATTTTTTGATCCATTAAAATGTCTGTGTAGTGTCAATTTTCTTACAATTTTTTTCAAATCTATATATAGATCAAACTCATTGGGATCACATGTGAGTGAAAATGATAATCCCTTTTTCAGTACCTCAAAAAGTGAATGGTCTATCCTCAATGATGAAAGATTAAAAATTTCATGGGCTACTAGTGTTTCTGGCACTGGATCCCCCTTTTTAGTGGGGGGCTTTCCTCCTCCTCTCATCTCTTCGGAAAAAGATCTGTTTCTTTTCAAAGGTAGATGCAATATGGTCCAGCGGGGGTTCTCCAAATCCCAACTCGGTCTTCTGTGTTTTGTTATCTCTGTCTTTGGAAAAAAATGACCCAGGTCAGTATCACTCTCACTACTCACATCCTCAAATATTTTAAATCCATTGCCTAATTCAAGCAGATTGCGTTGAAATGGCAATTGTTCAGTGTTCGTACTGGAATTGGTTTTAGACTTGGATTTTCTCCCTTTCTCCAAATCTTGTTTATATCAATCGTGTCTATTACCAGTGGGGATTCTACTCTACCACAGTGACGTTGCAGTCGGACTGTTTTTACAGCATCTTTCTCTGCATCCCGTCTGCTACTTCATGGTTAGTATTGTCCTCCCCTTCTGTGGCCCCTTTTTTATGATTGCAGTTATTTTTGATTTGTTTATTGTGGTCACTTTAGTAGGTAGTCACTTTGTGCCACTGTTATTGCACTTGTTATGCAGTTTACATGCATTATCGTGTTAGTATTGCACTATACAGGCTTACAGTGAGTTGGTAGCCACTGTGTAATCCCGCATGTAGTTAGTTTTCGTTTCACCATAGGTGATCTTTCTTAGCATTCATATTGCACTTGTTTATGCACTTTATATGTCTACATTGTATAATACTGTATATGCTTACAGTGAGTTTTAATCACTTTATAGGGTTATTATTCAGTTTGCATTCTTATATTTAGGTGATGCTATTTCACTTTAGGTGATTAATTATAGCCATATTATATGTTTTGTCACTCAGTTTATATACTGATTTTTATGCTGGTATCTTAGCCTGTTAGATCCTGTGAGATCTGAATACATATTCTAATTATGCTAATCCCTGGTGCGCTGTGTGCATATTCTTTTTCAAATACAAACTAGTTTGGTATGTCATGTTTGTTGCAAATGGTATAGATACTGTGATTTGCTTTAGTGATTATCGTTTTTTCACAAATTTCATACGGTGAGCTAGGTACATGTCAACACATTTGATGTTACAATCAAGTTATCGAAGCTACTAGAACAGTGTTGAAGAAAATTTTCCCAAAAGGGCCATGTAATCTAGTGCCAATACTTGACACAATTATTTCAGTTTCACGGTTTGCCGTGAAATTTGTTGCATTCTCTCTTGAGGAAGATACATTTTCCCTTGTGATGTGTGGAAAATCTCAGGAATTTCAGTAACTGTGATGGAAAGGGGCCCAGGGACCAGTAAAATAAAGGTTAAGCCCGGTATCTAGTACCTGCCTGTCCTTGCCTGGGGTTCATCTGGCCACCATGCCTTCTGGCTAGTCTCTTGCATCCCATGTAAAAGTGTACTCGTCATTTCTGTGTGTAACAATGTATTTTTGAAGATCAGGGATTGGAGACAGAGTCCCAGAGCAAGAAGGTCATAATCGTACAGAAACTCCTAGTGACTTCTTCGAGACATTCTCATCTAACCTTGGATATACAGTAGTATCGGTGATACATTTTTGAAATAGGACAAGGTTAAGTGGAATGAGATACTTCATCTTCTAATTGTCTTGTATATATTTTGTTTCTCTATGTAAGGACAAGAACAATAAAAACAAATAAAAAATGTGCATCTATCTACTGTACATTTATGCTTTCCATTTAAACAAGTTAATCCGGAAGCAAAAAAGTATTTCATTGATATTAAAAAATAAGAATATTTGTGCAGAAAGCATAATCTGATTAATTTGAGGAACATAAACATAATCAAGCATTCTATTAGTCCAATGGAAAACTAAATGCTTAATTTTGCAGTGGCAGAGAATTATTGTATCTTCAAGGAGAAATATATTCTTTATTCTGCCATTGGGAGTGTACACATTTATCAAGAGGACTGAGCTGTCATATCAATAAACCCGTGAGAGATCTGACCATGAGACTGAATTTTTTTACCAATTTACTTCAACAGATACATGCAGAAAAAGAAAGAGATACAGTAGCTCCTTTCTGGTTATGTGACCATGTTCCAAAGACATGGAATTATGTGTAGTAGCAGCTGTGATAATGGCAGTGACTGATTCCATACCCAATACCTAATGAAATACAATCTCTTGCTTTTTAGCAGAATGCATCATGGTAATGGGATGCATCATTATTTTAACAAACTGTCAGTTTGTATATCTCGGTGTAAAATTTATAACCACTGTGCGTGTGCATTGGTGCTGCTTAAACAAATGTACCTTTGAGTGTTTTTCTTCATAGCGTTATTATTATTTTTTATTAGTACAGTGGAGGTTTAGAGATTTAGGTGAAGTACATATCAGAGAGAAGGGGAGCCTAGGTCATTGATGTTACATTAATTAGGGAAAAAAGAAAGACTTTTGAACTTGCTGGTTAGAATTATTTTGTTTGTTAACACTACATATCATTACAAAGTTTTAAGGATGAGCCTAAATTCTAATATACAGGCATACCCTGCATTAACGTACGCAATGGGACCGGAGCATGTATGTAAAGCGAAAATGTACTTAAAGTGAAGCACTACCTTTTCCCACTTATTGATGCATGTACTGTACTGCAATCATTATATACGTGCATAACTGATGTAAATAACGCATCTGTAACAGGCTCTATAGTCTCCCTGCTTGCACACAGCTTCGGTACAGGTAGGGAGCCGGTATTGCTGTTCAGGATGTGATGACAGGCGCATGCGTGACTGCCGTTTGCCTATTGGGCGATATGTACTTACTCGCGAGTGTACTTAAAGTGAGTGTACTTAAAGCGGGGTATGCCTGTAAACACTTTGGCATGTTCATTGTTTACTGTAAATATAAATTAGAAAAATAATCCTGCTCTATTCCTCTCTGATCTTTATTCTAAGAATAGACGGCAGAGATAAAATCAGCATCTTTTTAACCAGCAACATTTTCAGATTCAGAATTAATACACAACCCATTCAAACAAAATAACGTAGCAGTGTAAGCAACTACCTTATCTGTATCAAGTACTTGAAAACAAAGCGATGACCTCCTGCTCAACCTGTATTAATAAATATACAGTATATAGAAAGTTTCTCCACAAGTGGGTGAATCTGGGGAAAATAGAGAACAAACAAAATATACCAAGAAAGGGATCAGAAAAGCCCCAGACAAAACTTCACTCACTACTAGTAGTATATTGGATGCATATTGTCAAGAAACAAAAATATCTCCAAATGATGGCCACCAAAGGATTGATAACTAAGAATCCTTGATTGGGAGGATCAACAAAAAGTGTATTTATGTTTGTTACCCTAATCATATATCGACACAAAAAAAGAAAAATATATAAAAGTTAAATCTTACTTTAATCAAGCAAAGAGAGTGTGGGTGTGTACATACTGTATGTACAGAGAACACAGAATAATGTTAAAACTAGGGGAAGAGGGTCGTTATATATTTGATATATTGTATATATTGATATATTGATATATTACTACAATTGTAGCTAAAGGGAGTTGCTACAGATGTATCTATAGATGCGCATTAATACATCAAAGAAGGGATGTATCCCTTTCATTAACATTCAATGATGAAAGACTGATATCCATAGTTCCATAGTCTAACGATGTCAATGTAATTTGTATCTCCTTTGAATATCATTAATCCCAAGAATTTCCTAACACATTAGTGATCATATAGTCTATACTGGGTTACACCTATTCCGACTAAGGTTCTATAATACACAAATATGATATATCTTTCCATGCCCAGTATCAGGGTATCAGATATCTAAAATCAGACACTGCAAACTAGAAATCTCAAATACTTGGTGTCCCAGTTTCCACAGCTCTTATATAAGATAGTATAGGGGAAATGTCCCTGGTATATATACTGTATCAGTGGATAAATGGTTCCTCTATCATGAGGAAAGTCTAAACATCCCTATTAATAGGGTGATGCAATGTATTAGGGTATATAGATTGAATTATTTCCCAGATAATAAGTCAATGAAAACAGACATTTTTCTACTGTAGCATCGTCCTATATTAATATTTGTAACACAGGAAAGCTGCCACCATAATAGTTTTTATGCCTCTATAGATAGTGTGGGACTCTTAGCTGCAGTGTGCAGCATATTCATAAAAACAAGATTATAAGGGTATTGATACAAGCCATTTCTAATTGCAGGGCTCCTGATCATGATCTCTCTCAACCTGCATCACCGTTGTGACGTCATAAAAACCTGACGCACGTTTCACGTTACCTGGCATGCTTCTTCAGGGGTGGAGTATGTTTCACTCCCAGGATGATCATTTAAATACCCTCAGAATGTGGGGGCATGGCTAATTCTCTGGGCCATTCTTAGTCTCAGCCTTCTCATTTAATTATAGATTAGAAACAGATCTTTTCAGTTGATCCTGGTTATAATTTACCCAATATATCTATTGTGGAATAAAGCTTACTGTACAATTCCCGAATCTTTCCCTGGTTCATCAAGCATAACTGTTCTACACCATGATTATCTGTTAGGGGTGGGAGGAAAAAGGGAGGGAGGGAGAGAGTAGAGGAGGAAGGAAAATAACAAACAGAACAATGGTAGTATATCATAGATGTCTACCTAAGAGAGACACTATCAAATGTAACAGAGATTTCCTGATAGAACTAATTCCTATTATATCTAGAGCCCGCTTCTAATAGTCAAAATGAGAAAAAAATACATTATATTATACCAATGCTTAAGTAGAATATCTATTCTATTGAAGACCCACCTCCAATGGTCAAAACAATATCATTCTTACATCAATTAATATTTATGAAAGAAATACTTCCCTTTTTTGACGTATAAATGCTCATCTACAGTTACAGTACATGTGTAACAACTCCTTTTGGCTACAATTCTAGTAATATATACAGTACAATATCATATCAAGTATATAACGACCTTCTAACCAAAGTTTCAAAAATATTCCATTCACAGAACATATATACACACACTTACTGTATCTTTGTATAATTAAAGTAAGATTGAACTTTCACATATTTGTCTTTCTGCGTTGATATATGATTATGGTAACAATAATATAACCCCTTTTTATGGCGATCCTCCGATTAAAAGATCCTCAGTTCTCCATCCTTTGGTGGCCATAATTTTGAGATATTTCTGTTTCTGGACAATATGGGTTCAATATACTACAAAGTAGTGAGTGCAGTTTTGTCTGGGGGCTTCTCTAACATAGTACACCATGTAAATGGCAAAGGGACTTATTAAGTAGACACTGAATTGACTGTTCGGGACAGTTATATGGGGATTTTGGGATAAGAACGGCCTGAATGTCCACTTTGGTATATATATAATTACTCCCTTATTCTAAATATACCCAAACAATGATCCAGATGACACAGAATAGAAGCATGTAAAAATATAACCA
This sequence comes from Ascaphus truei, assembly GCF_040206685.1. Classification (NCBI taxonomy): domain Eukaryota; kingdom Metazoa; phylum Chordata; class Amphibia; order Anura; family Ascaphidae; genus Ascaphus; species Ascaphus truei. The sequence continues at coordinate 176,450,245 of NC_134483.1, forward strand.
TTTAAAAAACAAAAAAACAAAGGAAAGATATGTGGTATTGTTAAAAACATTTCAAAATTGTCAATGAAATTTCAAAAGCCATTAGTAATGACTTAGTAATAATATTTTTTTGTTTGCTATATTTTTTATATATTTGTTGGATTGACAGATAACATTAAAAGAGCAAAAACACAAACATTTTTCTTAAACTATTAAAATGTAATCTTAGCACATTCTTGATATTTTCAATGACTGTGCCCTTTAAGGTAGAAATACCATGACATTTGATCTACTGTCATGGAGGAAGATCATGTGATAGTGCTAGAGAAAGATTGATAAAATACCTCCGTCACCAGGAAAAGAGGAATTAGATTGTCTTGTGTTGAATTTAAAGTTATGATAGATGGAATAATTAGCCTGTCTGCCTGCCTTTGGAGAAAAAGGGAAATTGAAAGAAAATGGTATGAACTGAGATAGTACTGGAATAGAGAAATATGTAACAAAACATTTTGGGAGGAAAATGTGCTCCAGATGTTTGAGTACATTTTATGTTCAATTGACCATCCCATGACAACATCAAAATAGATTAAATAAGGACATATTTTATATTTATATAAATATATTCATATCTATAATCTATCTATATTTTTATGGTAATAATAGTTGTCCATCGCAGTCAACAATGACCATTTCATCTGTTTTCTTTGTGAATGCTGTTTTCAGTGCCTACACATTTTCTCATGTCAGAATAGACCGATCCCTGATGTCCAAATTTTTCAGCATGTTAAACAAATAAAATTCTGAAGATTAGAGGGTAGTGGTTCTCTCTAACTTTCCTTTTTGCTATCTGGACCTCCAGCTTTGCCCTGCACCTAATTAAAACTCTGGGTTATAAATTGTGTGTCTCCAAGTTCTTGGGTCCAAGGCCTTTTTTTCTGCATTGTTGGTGTTGATGTTGCAAACGTATAAGGTACATTGAGGGAGTCTGTAACAGGAAACACATAGAGCCACACTCAGGAGTAGAGATCGACTTGTCTGAATCAATTCTGTGGATTTTCCTGGGCTTTCCTGTCTCAATTTGATCCATGGAATAAAAATCACCATTTGATTGCTTCATCTTAAAGCCACCAAGATTCTTCAGCATCTGTCATAGGGTCTCGTTGCTCAGATTTGAAAGAATCCATCAACAGATTTAACTGAAATCTGAATCCGCAGAACGTCTTTACAATGTTATTTATATACTCCTCTTATCTTAATAATTATGTCAATGAATTCTAATTCTGTTTGATGGATTTGGATTAACTTTACAGGTTTAGATTTTGACTCCATCGGACGTATTTGAAAAAATATGAATCTGCCTTTTCAGACTGATCCGCGGAATTCAGTAGTTGAAAGGAAATAGCCAATCCGAGGCGGATTTGAATACATTGAAGATTTCACCATATTTTTTTTCAAATGACCATAAGATGTGCTTAATTTGGAGATTCAAAGAGATATCTCACCATCAATTACCAAACTACCTAGAAAATGTGCTTCCAATGTAGGTTCATCATTTCCATTCAAATGTATGCATTAATACTTACAGATTTAGCATGCTGGGGCACAAATAATTACTCGATTTCAGACATTAATACCAGACATTTCAAGGGCTATAGAAGTTAAACATAAATTCAACTGTATTGCTTATTTGAGTTCAGCACTTCCATTGTTTGTCATACACCATATCTTTAAGTCCATCCACAACAAGAATGAAAAGGCTATATTTATACATTTTAGGCAAAGTTTTTCAGTACAAATGGCTTTGCTTTAATTATTCCCCCCCCCCCCCCCACACACACACACACACCCCCAACCCTCTTTACAGTATATGGACAGTAGGTACATTCCATACAACCTTTTCTACAGATGTGGCTTCACCACCTGTATGGAAAAAGTTGAGTAAACTCTTTGCATAGTTTGTACACTTTGTTTTCCATAAATTGGAATGCAGCAGTAAGATTTGCAAAGCTGCAATCCTGTTACAGCTTGATATGATGTAGATGTATATGTTTACAAAAAAAGGGTATATGCAATATAGTAAAAGGATTACAGGATGATTACATGTTTCTCCAGCATAATGGATGAACTAATGATGACTCTATTTAGTAGATTCTTGTCAGGAAAGTTGTGTGTCTAGTTCTTGATTCCACATCACCTAATGAACAGTGACAGGGTGGAGGAGATAAGAATAATGCAGCAAAGTACTGTGTTTCAAAATGGTCTCTGTACAGATGTAGCAAAATGTACTCTTCCAGCTGCCGAGAAAAGCCACGGGAATGCAACCAGGACGTTTGACAAGGAAGTATGGACCCAAACAAGTCGTTGTGGCTCTCACCTTCTCAGGAGCTGCTGCATTTTGCTTTTATTGCTGTGGCAGCAAGTCTGACTATATCTGTATGGGAATCTTTTAGTTGAAAGTCAAAGATACAACATGGGGAAAATTAGGTACATCAAGGTCAAGTTACCAAAAGAAAACTATGTTCTACAAAAAATATATGACTTTTTAAATAGAAAAATCAGGTGGGATTTGTTTGGTAACATAATTTAAAAGAATTAACTGTACAGTAAAGTATTTTTAGTATGGCCAATGAAATTCTGATTGCTAATCAATTTTCTGTTACTTTATTTGTGGTCCATTTGAGCCCATTCCCATGATCATAATCAGGCATACCCCAACTACAGATTTAATGGCGCATTTGTCTCGTGAATTGCGTCTGCACCCCCAATCTTTTTCAGCTGTTCGCAGCTGACTTGTGTGATTCACAGCCGGGAAAATGGCATTTTAGCATTGGTTACAATACTCCTCGGAAATTATAATAGGCGCTAGTGTGCTAGTGTGTCTTGAAAATACAAATAGAAAAAAGAGATGGAATGAACCCAAAGGAATCATGAATGAAATTGACTTCTCAGCTCACAAGAAACATGTGATTTAAGAACGGACAGTCCTTGGCCGTTTTGACATAAAGAGTGGTCACCGATAGGTTTGCTGCAAAGTACATCTGAATGTAAATATAAGCCTAAATGTTTCAAAAAAATATTTTAATTTAAAGGCAACTGTTTGTTTTTTACCTACAGTATTAAATAACATCTAAACATATGAAACCTTTCCCTTAGTTATTTAACTAACTATACAAACATGTATGTATTTGGTTCGTAAAATTGTATATGTTTGTGCTAGCTAGCTATTTGTTTCTTGGTATGAAAGCCTGCCAGTTAGTTTTATATCTGCACTTGGTATGTTTGCTCTTTCTGTTGGGAGTTTTAGGAGGATGACTGTCTTGCTTTTTCTGTTGCATAATTAAAACAGGCAGCACTATCACACCTTAAAGAATAAGACCCAAACAGTCAAATCAGCATAATGTAAAATGCATTCATAATAAATGTTGCACATGCTTTTGTGATGATGGAATTTCTCGCCCTTGCATCACAAGGATTTTGTATATTTCTGAGAAGCAAAATACATCTCTACATGGAGTGTTAAGCAAGATTTATTTTCCTTCGCATGGATGACCTCTTTACTCATTTATGCTTCTCCTTCATTCTTCCGCTTATGAGTGAAGCAATCATCCAAACGAGTGAAAACAAATCATGTAGAACACCAGATCAGAAAATAAATGCAGTCTGTATGAAATATTCATGCATAGTAAAATATAAATGTGTAGAAAAAGCCCTTTGAGTATTTTTTACTTGGACAAAATATGGCACACAACCAATCATTATACAGTATTTAGGGGATAGAAGCACTATCATTTTATTGTCGGTGCAAAAAAAAAACAGACTTTCAAAAACCATGTTTCCTTGTGGAGAAACATACACCTAGAAAAATCTGGAACTCTCATTTAGAATCGTAGCTGGGATCGGAAGTTGAAACAAAGGTCTCATACATAAATAAAAAGGCCAAATGCATATACTTCTTGTAAAGCTTAGCAGTCATACAAATTACACATCTCTCGGCTTTAGCCTACTGATGCATGCTAATATAAGAAGAGCAGAGAAAAATATTGCTGCATTTTGTCAAGTGCAGCAGTATGGTCTGCTCAACAATCAGTTAATTCCTCTTCATTTTTTGGCCTGCTTAATGTGCGCGCAATGAATTGATATCTTCCAACATGGATGACAAGTTCTTAAGCATACTTTTGGCATGAAATATCTGTAGACAATTACATTTGCCAACAATTGCAATTTATTAAACAAATTTTTTTACATTGGCAAAAGCCTCAATTTTGCAAACAAAATTGACAAAAGATACATTATAGAAAAAGTGGTGGCACCTATATGGATGCAGTAAATTGTCTAAATTAAGCAACAATAGTTGCTTAACCTAGTAAAGTGTATGTTCTGCTTAAATCCCCCTTCCAAGGGAGTCCAAACCAGATTCTCTTTCTTTTGGTTAGGACAGTAAAAGTCCAATTTCTGTAGAAATGCTATTCTTTAGTAAGATGGCTTTGACCTCCTCCTAAATACCTGAAATGTTGCTTCCTGTCTAGGGAGCCAGTTAATCAAATGAATTATTAGGAGCAAACATATTCTTTACAAGCATATCCCTAATATTCTTACTACAGTATATGTAATAATTAATTTTTAATTTATTTTTTTGTTGACTAAACCAAATGTGTTGTTGACTAAACCAATGTGTTTGATTATTTTTAGAATAGATGTTAATATACAGATGTAGCGGCGTACTGTTTTCGGGTCCACGCTCCCGTGCGGTAGCCATAACTCACTACAGTCATGCGTGATCACAGTTGCGAAAGCAATAAGTGGTCTGGGAGGATTAGCTCTGAATTGAACTCCACAGCACTAATCCAGTTGGGCCATCAAAAACCTGATACTAACCATTTAGTTGAGCAATGCTACTGTCCCTATCTCTGTGTGCCGTCCCCAGCAGCTCTGAAGGTAAGATCATCTACATCATGAGGGGTACAGTATACTATAGTACCATATTTGGTCATCTTCATCATCAAGGGGGCTGTACAGGATATTTAACCCTCAGCCCCCTTGCTGACATAGATGACCGAATATGGTTTAGGGATCCATATTTGGACATCTTCATCATCAAGGGGCTTGTGGCAGACCGGAGACAGCTTTTTACCTTCAGAGCTGCTGGGGACAGCACACAGAGACTGGGACTGAGAAGGAGACAGCTGTGCAGATCATCAAAAAGGCTATTATCAGTTTCTTGCTGGACCATCAAGTGAAGGCTTAATGACTGCAAAATGTACTGTTTTAGTGCCTCGGAAGGGCCGGGTATTTCAGAATGATGGTCTGTGGCGCCAAAAGCTGTAAGTCTGGCTACTGTACATCTGTAATTTAAAGAAGAAGAAGCAGCCACACGGTCTTATTCAAAAGGAGGTTTAATATGCCATAAAGTCCAACATTTCTGCAGTCAAATACTGCCTTTCTCAAGGTGAAGGCTACCAAACACATGAAAACAGTCAAAATATATACCACCCCCCCTGATACTCACCCCTCCCCATTCTGCCACATAACCAGGATGTTGATGCCCACCTGATGACGTCAGAGCTACCATATGGTGCCCCCTTATATGGTAGCTCTGACGTCATCAGGTGGGCGTCAACATCCTGGTTATGTGGCAGAATGGGGAGGGGTGAGTATCACGGGGGGTGGTATATATTTTGACTGTTTTCATGTGTTTGGTAGCCTTCACCTTGAGAAAGGCAGTATTTGACTGCCGAAACATTGGACTTTATGGCATATTAAACCTCCTTTTGAGTAAGACCGTGTGCCTGCTTCTTCTTCTTTGTACTGGAACATTTGGGACTACAGGAGCTCCCCAGGACCAGCGCACCGGCAGCTAAGTACCCCACCTCTATTATCATTGATATTGAGTGCGTGTCTCATCCTCTGTCATCTGTAATTTAATCCAGGTTTATTAATTTATTTTAATTTTGGGTAAAGAATTCCTTTGGACTGCCTAATCAATATTTTTTCTTAGGGTAACCATGTGAGCACTCTTTTCTTTTTCCCTGTACAATATGAGTGTCTTTAGTGCCATAAACTGTTACCACTCAGGAAACAGAGACACAAGTCTATTAATATAAATTATAGGCTAAAGCTGGTAAATTCCGGGCATTATTGAAATCCCTACTCTCTGATTGGTTAAAATTCCGGGCATTATCAAATTAGTAATGGCCTGGAATTTGTGGCAGCTTGCCAAGTTTTTCAGCCAATCAGCTTTCAGTTCTCATTCAAAAGAGTGAAATTTGCTCTTAGACAGGGGAGGTGATTGGACAGAAGGCACTAGCAAGGCACTGACTCCTCCCCCTAACTGCCTACAGAGAGCTTTGCACAGGAGAGTGAGGGGAAAGGTTTATGTGTCTGTGTGTGTGTTTTGTGGGTGTAAAGGGGCCATCAGAGTGTTTTATTGATGTATGTGTGTCTTCTGTTGGTGTGTGTTTTGTGGGTGTAGAAGGGTCAGCAGAGTCTTGTTGGTGTGTGTCTGCTGTGTGTTTTTTATTGGTGTAGAGGGGGAGCTGCAGTGTGTGTGTCTTCAGTGTGTGTTTTGTGGGTGGAGGAGGGGTGCATAGTGTTTTGTTGGTGTGTGTGTCTGCAGTGTGTGGGTTCACAGGGGGCTGCAGTGGGTGTAGAGGGGGGCTGCTGGTGTGTGTTTTGTGGATGTAGAGGTGGCAGAGTCTGTTTTGTTGATTTGTGTGTGTCTCTGCAGTGTGTGTTTTGTACAGTAGGTGCAGAGGGGGGGCTGCAGTGTGTGTTTTGTGGGTGGAGGAGGGGTGCAGACTGTTTGTGTGCGTGTGTGTGTGTGTCTGCAGTGTGTGTTTTGTGAATGTAGAGCTGGCAGTCTGTTGGTTTGTGTGTGTCTGCAGTGTGTGTTTTGTGGGTGTAGAGGGGGGGGCTGCAGTGTGTGTCTTCAGTGTGTGTTTTTT